>NC_081349.1:2809894-2860231 GCF_029784015.1 Lycium ferocissimum | reverse complement strand
GATAAGTACGGAGCTCATCGTACCGATCCACGAAACTCTACTAGACACGCTCTTGTGTTAAAGACCGGGTAACCTAGCGCTCTGATACCAACTTGTCAAGACCTATTTTGCCTAAGCCGTGCGGGCACTTACCTTCCCACCTCGGTAAGTGAACCCTTAACTCAACAATGTATAAATATGTAAAAGAATGAAATGAAGCACCAGGATAGTACAAATACATAATGTGTCGTGATACAGATATAGAAGTAAAGTAGTGCAGAATAATAGCAACATTCCCAGGGTCTCGTCTGAATAACACAAGAGCATCTAACAGGGAAATAATACAATCCGAAAATACTAATACATAAAGTGTCTATGTCTCTGAATAGAATAGGACATAAAGAGAGAGAAGTCTTCAAGGCAGCGGACGGCTATGCTCACCCTGGAAACTCGAAAAGAAAGCTGAACTGACTATCAGCCACGCGTCATAGAAGTGGACCCAACCTGATACTCTGCATTCATAAAGAATGCGGCGAAGTGCGAGTCGGTGCAAATAAACAATACTTTGGTAGGCATTATTAGCCGACTAAGCATAGCTAACAAAACCTAGATAATAAAGCAGATAAGCAAATAAACCAACAAGTATAAGTCAATTTAATCAAATCCAAGTATCCATCATCGCCTATGATCCGCATCTGATCCCAAGTGTGCCAAGTCCGAGCAAATCCAATCCAATCCAATCATCGCAATACACACCAAACATCTCAATCAAGTCATAAAGCAATGTAATGCAGAGTATGAATGCAATGCAATGCCATGCAAATGAGATGTACACATTTATTTCGGACAGAAATATTGACGTCTCGGAAGCACAACCCAGCATGACTCCCGAAGTTTAAGTGCCACCAGTCCCGGATATTTGCCCAATAGATAGACGGGACCCCGAATCTTTGCCCACGGGGGGTTCTTACCGGCACCACCTTAGGGGACCCGCGGAGTCCATGCACTATCAATGATTCCAGAAATAACATCGGATATCGGACATGCAATCAACGATTCTGGGATGAACATCGGACATCGGACTCTCATGTTACTCAAGTAAAAGAGTTCTCTCAAATACCAATTTCACTCAATCAACGATTTTGGGATGAACATCGGACATCGGACTCTCACGTCACTCAAGTAAAACTGAGCCCAGCTCATCAAGTGTTTTATCAATGCCATCAATATCACAATAATGTATCATGAAAATAAAAGTGCGTGTAATGCATGAATCACCTAAATAATAATGCTAAATATCACAAGTACCAACAATGGGTACGCCAACAATATATCCGAATCACAAATACCGACAGTGGGTATACCAATAATATAACCGAATCACAAGTACCAACAGTGGGTGCGCTAATAATATATCCAAATGCAAATACCAACAATGGGTATGCAAACTATATCATAATCAAGATGGTAAAACAATATCCAACATCTACCAACGACTCATGGCATCAAGCTGAAATGTCTGACAATCAATTCACACGTAACGGGGTGGCTGCCAAACGCTGCTTGACGAGTCAACCTAAGGCAATATCCAACCTGACTTCATACCCGAAGGTTCACATGCTGTCTCTAACAATATAATCTAAATATGTGCTTCGTTATACGAAGTCTCACCGAGGGTAAGTGTCACGCCCCAAAACCCACCCTAGACGTGATCGGCATCCGACGTCATGAGCAATATCGGAAGAACCTAGAAGATGCACAATAACACTTGAACCCGCCAGGTTCAATAATCACCTCCAACAGTTTATAAAATAAATTGTTACAAGTTATGATGTAAGAATAAAATCAGCGAAAGTCTTTTATGTCATAAAACTTAATCAAAATGTATCACATGCCTAAGAGTTAAACAACTCGACAAGTAGCCACAATCTGACAACTGTCTATGGAGCTTCTAAGATAATAAAGACTATCTAAAGGCATCGGGACGCAGCCCGAAACTAAAATATAAAAAGTAAGATAGAATGGTGCCCCACGAACAATCATGTGGGCTCACCGAATAGTCTCGAAAGCAGCAAGTTCTCTTAAGTCGTAGGCATATCACGAACCTGCTCCTCAATGATACCTAACATACCATCAAAAACAACAATGGTATGCCTGAGTACTGGGTACTCAGTGAGTGTCTAAGGGGCAATAGTTAACAAAAAAAGATATAATGAATAAAATCAATAAAATGATATCAATGAAAATAACAGTTCAAACCCGGGGAATGAAGTAAGTCGACAACATTAAAGAGTCATCGAGAGAATCCAACAACGAGAGGACACATTAACTTAACTCCTTACCATTTACCATGCCACGTATTTCACTTACGAATTCGGTATCACCACAAGCCACTCACGAGCAACAAAATATCAATCACTCGATATAAGAGCTAAGAAGACACGAGAGGCTAATCATCCTCGGACTAGCACGACAACGGATGCACCAGGGCGACATACCTCGGAGGTCAATCGTCCTCTAGACTGACACAGCAATAGATACTCCGGGCTAGGAAGCAACGGAGGTCAATCGTCCTCTGGACTGACACAGAAATAGATACTCCAGGCTAGGAAGTAACGGAGGTCAATCATTCTCTGGACTGACACAGCAATACTTGTATCGATACGTTAGGATCCATAACGGCTAATCGTCCTCTGGATTAGCACAACTTGCCTATACAGGCCCAAACACCAACAAAATACAAATCATGGCAAATTACCGAATCATCAATCATGGCTTAGAGCCGAATCTCACTTCTCAAGTCATCATCTCAAAATAGAGGCATTTCAAGTCATAACCGATTTGGAATCTTATTCAAATCTCTTATTCAATTTCAAGTTCAAGAAACCCATTCAACAACAAAACCAGTTTAAGGTCCAACCTTTAGAAAAATAAGTTCAATCATCCAATAATGGGAAAAACGAGTTTCACAAAGTAGTATAGTGCATATAAGATTTGATGCGGGCTTGACCCTAAACACCCATGACCTTGTCTAAAAGAAATCATCTTTAATTCCAAAAGAACTTCCACCAAACAAGAGTTATAACTTATACAAACAATCAAGGAAGGATTCTCAAATACAATTCATGCTTTCAGAATATAAACGTACTTCAAAAGTGACATACTTGAAAAGACAATTTTTGAAATATAGACATACTTCAAGAATGATATTTGGAAATCTACACATACCTCAAATCCCGCTCAAACGCACTTTCCAAGGTTCAATAATCACACTACAATGGTTTTAGATGATAAAGATTAGAACTTTAATCTAATTCTACTCATATACCCCTTTTATAGAAAAACTAGGGTTTCCATGGCTAGAACGTGTTCTTGAACACTTCCATGAATCACTAGCGGATTTTAATCTAGTAGGAACTTTCTACTCTAACCCAAACTTAACAATAAACTTAGAAAACTTAGAAGTCTTACCTTTTAGAAGAAATCCACACGCCTCTCTTCTTTCTCTTCTTGAATTTTCAAGAACCTAGGATTTGGAGAGATGATTTATGATTAAGAAGAGATGAACATTGGTGTATGATTGATGGAGATTGAGTATAGACTCACCTTAGGGTTAGAGAGACTTCTTTGGTTTTTTTTCCTCAGAAAAATAGGTTTAAAATGAAGTGGGAATGAATATAATGAAGTTAGGGCTTTAAAACGTCATTTTCGGTGCGCGGCCACGCAGCTGGAGGCCCACTTCACGCAGCTGATCGCGCGGCCAGATGCGATGGCTGCTTGCCTGCAGTGCGCGATCGCGCACACGAGGCAACTTCGCGCAGCACTTCGCGTAGACAGAGCTCCATAATATATGGTTGGAAAGGTATTCCAAAGACCTACAACTTTCAAGTTTTGAGATTTCTCAAATTCCTAAAGCAAATACCCAAAAATTGGCCATAAGTGCAGACTATCTCAGACTTAGCGAATTTAGAAGGCCTTAAAAACTTCACTCTTTGGTTTGATTTCAAAACGACCGTTTATCACCTGAATTCATTCCGAATGGATTCATATGGCTAAAATTTCTACTTAATACTGGTTTTTCATACATTCACACCTAACTCAAATTTACGGGATGTTACATTATGCCGCCCTTAGGATCATTCGTCCTCGAATGAAAGTTATGGCCTAAGATTTTCACTAAACCACAAGTCCTAAAAATTCTCGCTAGTGTTACTTTGTATTGCAAGCTAGCCCAAACAAACTCATATAATACCCTAACAATAACCATATGGTCTTCACAGAGACTCCCATAGCTACACCAGACAAGCCTAAGCATGGAATAAGGGATTACACCTGTAGTCTACCTCGAGATTTAACGATATTACTCTTCCAATCATTAACGGGTTCATCTATAACTACAAGCCTAACTATTTCTTATTGGCCCTCTAGAATTGCATAACACTTGGAAAGCTAGTCTACCCCCCAAAATTACATCAAATTTTGCTATTTCAAATCCAATCGAACCAGCAGTAGTCTCACGATCCTTAACTACACCACGTAGTCTTATAGATTCTAGAAAAATGTCGAGAACAATAGCAAGGGTATAAAAAGATAGTTTTAACAATTGTTTGGGTTCCCTACCATAATCAAGGACAAAGCACAGAGTTGTATAAGAAAGATTCAAGCTCGAATCGATCAGCGAATACACTTTAAGTGAACATATAGTTAGAATAGCTGTGACCCCGACATCAGGATCTTTTGTCGCCTCCCGATGAGTCAAACCATAAAGTCAAGCTTGTCCCCCATTAGTGGTGTTAGCAACCATTTTACCAGCCCCATTACTGTCACGACCCGACTAGGGGCCATGACGGGTACCCGGGACTAACCACCGAGCACCGCTCATACCTTTACCCATCGTACACATCAAGCGTTCATTCATTAATCTTATACTCAAATTATAGGAAAATCGTCTTTCACTTTGAAACATATTTACCTTATATACATAAACTCTCCGGCTATCAAAATAATATATAAATACATACGATAAGAAACCGTGAGACCATACTACGCACACATACGTATCTACGAGCCTCTCTTTTAAGTACTAGACATATGGACGGGACAGGACCCCGTCGTGCCCAAAAAATACATGTATATCCATAAAAAGAATAAGTCAATGGCACCTCGAAACAATGGAGTGCTCTCAGTCGGTGATAGCTCCTACGATGCTGGATCACCCTCCACTACGTGGTACGAACACGGCGTCCAAAGGAAGAGGACGTCGGTACAAACATTGTGCGAGTATGTAAGGCATAAATAATAATAATAATAATAATAATAATAATAATAATAATAATAATAATAATAATAATAATAATAATAATAATAATAATAATAATAATACGTCAATGAAATAAGGAAGCATCAAATAAGGAGCAACCTGTAGCTGATTGTCAATTATGAAAGAAATAATGAATGCTGGCTTACTTCATAATCATCATCATATCATGTATGCATATACATAAGCTACCCGACCATATAGGTATGGTGTGATAATCATTAGCCCGCGTCCAGGCCTCTCGCGTCCCGGGGTACCATCTCATGCCGCCCACTAGTGGTGTCTGCCCATGCCATCTAGACATGGTGTATACGCTGCCCGCCGCGGTGTACGCCCGGCCATATAGGCGCGCGTGTAATATCATCATCGTGTACTCGTCATAATGCATGCATAGAAACTCGAAAACAACTATACTTTATCGGGGTGACATAAGGTCGTGAACCCCCGATTCCATTATGGAGCATTCATAAGCACTCTGCCTCACCTTGAAGGAATTAGCATATAAGGTGAGTGTATACAATAAGCATCATCATTGTCATAATCATCATTATCATAATCATCATTATAATTCTCATAACGCATCTCTTATCTTTATCTCGTATGGCTCTTCATGAACATAGACTCATAATTTTTGGAATGTAAGAAGGTCATAGAGAGTAAGGGAAAATCATGCCATGGGAGTCAGGCCTTAGAAAGAAGGGACTAGCCATACATACCTTTTTGCTTAGCTATTCTATCGCTTGATTTGTTCTCCTTCAACGCTCACGTTTCTACCTTCAAGGGAATTCGCATCAACATTAGCTAATCGATTATATGAACGTGCTTACTAATGCTAGAGAAAATTGGGAATCATTTCCTTTGTTTATAAAACTTTCCTTATTTTACATATCAACTCCCAAACATCCATAACAACATTCACAATATTATAAGCAACAATCATCATTCATCTACATTATCCACATTTCACAATTTCACTTCAATTCCTCCATAATCATGGTCATAGTTCACTATTGCGTTTTCTCACATATAATACTTATCCCATGTTCTAAATGTCACTTATAGCATACTTATAATCACAACATATCAATATTCATGATTCATTCCAAACTACTACTCAAAATGTCACTATTCTTACATTCATGACCCATTTTGTATTTCCTTCTACAATCCAAGTCTTTCAACCTCTCATTACCTTAAATAACATGGAATGATCATAAAACTTACCTTAGATAGTGTAAGAATAAGCCTTGAGTGGAAAGACTCCTCTTGCACCAAAACCCTAGTTCACTTCCATTGAAATTCTTTGGATTGGATGAACTTTAATGTGTTTCTTACACTTGATTTTGTTGGTTTGATGAAGTTGATCACCAATCTCACTTGAGTTCTTGTGAATGAAGAGTGGAGAGCTCTCTAGAATGTTCTTGAAGTGTGGAGAGGAGAAATGAAATGAATTAAGTGGGATGGGGTCCTTCTATTAATTTTAGAAGCTGTCCCGACCAGATTCTACGGACCAACATACTGGCCGTATAAATTCTACTGGCCGTACGTATGGCCGTAGATCTAGTCCAGTGAAGGACCCATTTTGGTCACAACATACGTCCTAACATACGACCAGTATGTTTTACACGGCCAGTATGTTGGGCCGTATAACGCCCAGTCTTTCCGAACTCTTTCACGTCGACTCGTTTGATCTCCAATCCTTATGGAACCTTCTTAACACTTGTTTAGCACTTCATTAACAATCTAAGGGACATTATAACTCTTCTCTAAAACATCATTAAGTCATCATTAATTCGATACTCGTAAATCCTACCCGACACACAACATATACCTTGCTTTCCTTGACAACTTTCTTCCCTTACCTCAAATGTCTTTGAAATCTCGATTAGGATCATCAAATACTATTTCTTACTTATCAAAACGTCGTATACTTCGTGCCCTTCGTTAGTCTATTCACTGTGCATGAACGAAAAAAATTTCGAGATGTAACAATTACCATGAGCATTAGGGGTGTTGTTAGCATTAACATCCGACGGATTATTCCTTTGGCCTGAAGAGTTAGCCATTTCGCGAAGCCACTTCCTACAATCTTTCTTGATATGACCCCTAATCCCACAATGGTGACCAACACGACCCTCCCATCTAAATGTTTGCCGGTTACTACCTTGCGAATATCTGTTCTGATCATCGTTCCTCTGACCTTGTCCACCCGATGGAACGCCCATATTAGACTGAGAAACAAACTGTTGAGGTGGAGAATTTCCTTTTCATTGCCCTCCATCATACGAACCAGTGAAACCACCCGCAGATCGGGCCTTACTTTGTTCCCTTTCAAGCATCTCTCCGCCTTTCCAATTCTCTTGTTGCTCAGCGAACCCAACCAAAGATGAAAATGTGCAACTAGGAGACATAGTAACAACAGCACATGCAGACTTGATACGTGGTACCAAGCCTTTCACGAAACGAGTCAACTTATGCTTTTCAGACGGAATCATGTATAAAGCATACTTTGACAAACGGGTGAACTCTAAACTATACGCACGAACCAACTTGTTACCCTGTTCCAGCTTTTCGAACTTCGTAGCCATAGCAAATCTTTCCTCATCAGAAAAAAACCTTTCCATGAACGCCTCTTCAAATTTCGCCCATGTCGGAGCTAAAGTAGCATCACCCCTCTCAGATTCCCACATCTCAAACCATGCATGAGCAACATCCTTCAACTGATAAGAAGCGAGCCTCATAGCTTCAGAATCCTAGGCATCCATTACCCTCAATGCCTTGAAGGTCTCATCTAAAAAGTGCTGGGGGTCATCCATCTTTCGTGACCCGAAGAACTCCGGTGACTTCAAGTCGAGGAATTGCTTAAGTCTGCCTCCACTATGAGGTCCCACACCTCCACGTTGTTGCTGAGATGCAGTCAACATTTGAATAGCACTTTGCATAGTACCAATCTCAAGCACACCCACAACAGGAACAGCAGCAGCAGGCGGTGCTGGAGGGGGTGCTTGATTTCCAAAGACTATTTCCATTACCAGCACTCGCGCCCCTAAGATTTCGGCTAGCTCTCACGGGTTGTGCTTGGTTACCATTTTTGGATCGCGTCAGAGCCATCTCTGCAAGGAACGAATTAATGAGCGAATTAGGACAATCCTAAAAGGACTTCAAGCTCTACAGCACAATCTAGAATCAAGAAGAATAGGAAACACCTACAAATGTCCTGGGAGTTTCTCGGTCATGCAGGTGATCAGGCTGCACAAGGAAAACTCCACAAGACACAGCTCCACAGACACCGACAATAATCCTAGGACGTATTTAAACCCAGGCCCTGATACCAAGCTTGTCACGCCCCAAAACCCACCCTAGACGTGACCGGCATCCGACGTCATGAACAACACCGGAAGAACCTAGAAGATGCACAATAACACTTGAACCCACCAGGTTCAATAATCACCTCCAACAGTTTATAAAATAAATTGTTACAAGTCATGATGTAAGAATAAAATCAGCGGAAGTCTTTAATATCATAAAACTTAATCAAAATGTATCACATGCCCAAGAGTTAAACAACTCGACAACTACCCACAATCTGACAACTGTCTATGGAGCTTCTAAGATAATAAAGACTGTCTAAAGACATCGGGACGCAGCCCGAAACTAAAATATGAAAAGTAAGATAGAATGGTGCCCCATGAACAATTATGTGGGCTCACCGAATAGTCTCAAAAGTAGCAAGTTCTCTAAAGTCGTAAGCGTATCACGAACCTGCTCCTCAACGATACCTAACATACCATAAAAAATAACAATGGTATGCCAGAGTACTGGGTACTCAGTGAGTGTCTAAGGGGCAATAGTTAACAAAACAAGATATAATGAATAAAATCAATAAAATGATATCAATGAAAATAACAGTTCAAACCCAGGAATGAAGTAAGTCAGCAACATTAAAGAGTCATCAGAGAATCCAACAACAGAGGACACATTAACTTAACTCCTTACCATTTACCATGCCACGTATTTCACTTACGAATTCAATATTACCACAAGCCACTCACAGGCAACAAAATATCAATCACTCAATACTCCGGCTAAGAAGACACGGAGGCTAATCGTCCTCTGGACTAGCACAGCAACAGATGCACCGAGCGACATACCTCGGAGGTCAATCATCCTCTGGACTGACACAGCAATAGATACTCCGGGCTAGGAAGCAACGGAGGTCAATCGTCCTCTGGACTGACACAGCAATAGATACTCCGGGCTAGGAAGCAACGGAGGTCAATCATCCTCTGGACTGACACAGCAATAGATACTCCGGGCTAGGAAGCAACGGAGGTCAATCATTCTTATCTCAATCATCCACGGAGGATGGAAACTCCTTCTCGAATTCTTATGTGAATGGTATATCTATGACGTATTGTAGAATGGTACGAGATATGTTATACTGATTAGACTTGTTTATTGTGGGAGTTCGTGAGAAATGGGAGAGATAGTTCAGAGGGTTACATAGTCTCCATGTTTCAGCGTTGGGTTGCTCGAAAGTTATAAGTGCATTAATGGCTTAACAATAGTGGGTTGCTCGGTGATATGATCGGTTTAACTTTAGCTTTAGCTTCGTCAAGGCTTTATGATGGTGTGTGTGACACTGGTGAACCAATGGCGGGTCGACGATTCAGCAACGGTAGAGTATTAGACTTCGGTATGTGAGAACAAGTGTAGGTTCGGTGATGACCATTGAATGTGGGCAAATGTATTATGATTGCGGATAATAAAGAAAAGAAGTTAACAATAAGGAAATGAAGTGTTATATCCCGTATTTTTAAATATTGGGATATTCTAAAGCTAATCGCGACGAGTCAAGGACAAGACTATTTTGGGACCCGAGGTAGAGACTTTTAACCTTCGATTTTATTTTAATGCACAAGTTGCCTATAAATTTTATTTGGTATATATATTATTGGAGATTAGGGATTAATTAATTGGGATTAGATTATTAATCAAGAATTAGTGATTAAGTAAATTAATTAGGATTAATTAACAAAGTGGGCCCCACCCGATTTTCTTTTTTTTTTTTTTAAAAAAAAAGAAGGGAAAAGATGACACATAAGGGGGGGCACGTGTAGAGTTTGGGAGACTCATATATATAGTACCAAGTGATTCATTAATTAACAATTCATCTTAGTTGAATCAAGAACACAAAAAAAAAAAATATTGAAGAACAAAAAAGAAGCTCTCGGCCATGGATGCTTTGGCCGAGCATTGAGAAGTGAAGGAGAAAATTTAGAGTTCAAGGTGTTATACACCTTCAAGGATTTCAACGTGGATTGATCCTTGGAGTCAAGTTGATCAAGGTAAAGATTTGACCTCTTTTTATACACATTTTGGAGACAATTTGAGATTATATAAATTGGTAATTGTGTGATGAATATAAGGAGTTATAATTGTTGATGTGAAATAAATTAAGGCCGTGTAGGCGTTGTTTGCGTATGAAATGGTGAATTGATTTTACTTGGTATTTTGGTTGTTGTTGTTATGGATTTTATGATGAAAATGAAGGTTTAATGGTTCAAGTTGAGGTTGTAATTGTTTGTGGGCTGTTGTAGAAGTTAATAGGATATTAATATAGTTTGTTGTAATTATGTAAATGATGTTGTTAACGTGTGGTTGTTGGTATAGTTCATGAGATTGGAAGAAAAGAATGTGTTGTTATTGTTCTTGTTGAGTTTGGAAGATTGCGGGTTGTATAGTATGTTGGTTGGGCTGTTGGGAATATTGTGCGGGTTGTCCGAAGCGTTCTTGAGTCTTGTTTGAAGGGTCTCGGGTTAGCACTTGAACGTATGATCATTGGTGTTGGCTTGATTGTATGTGGTTGATTTGAATGTAAAGGAAATGTCGTCAAATTATTTAGAAAGGAGTTACTAGCGTTAGAATGCGTTTTGAAATCCCTCGTAGCCTAATCGTAGTTCTTGACATCTTAATATAGGTTAAAGTACTATTGGGCAGCGTATACGTGTTGTGTTGCGAGTAAACGCTAAAGGTATGTAAAGCCTATCCTTTCCTTCTTTTGGCATGTCCTAGGCGTAAGTATGATCGATATGAGCTTTGAGGTAATTCTATTCATAAGTTCCGAGCATGTTTTATGATTCTTATTCACTTATTGATACTAGAACTCTTAGAATAGTCGAGCTACTGCCCTCGAGTCTTCTATGTGATTGGATAGTAAATGATGTATAAAAGATCCTATTCCTGAAAGATTCTATAATGACATTCAAGAAACATGTAATATGACTATCGTTTGATACTTGAACGTTGATTATCTACTTACTTATGGAGTCTTAAAAGATGATTTATATGCATATGGTTTCTCACTACTCTGCTCGTGCATGCTGTTATTACTTCTTTCACTGAGTCCCGGGCCAGGACACGTATTCGTGCACACGTATTCGAGTCACAACTCCGGGACACGTATATATATAATGATATGATGACATGATGATATGATGATACCCCGTCGGCATATGATGATTTTATTCACCTAGTCCCTCACTAGGACACGTTATATGTATATGTATATAATGATATGATGACATGATGATATGATGGTACGGGGATGGCGGCCAGGATGGCATATGATGATTCTATTCACCGAGTCCCTCACTAGAGGGCCGGGACACGTTATATATGCATATGTACAGGATGATTATCTAATTATGTTTCTAAGTCCCATAACGAATTGGGTATGATATTGACATGCATGATTTATGTTTCAAAGGCAAGCCTTGTGGTTTTCTGGTTATTGTACTAGTTTTCTATACTCCTTATTTCAGTATGATCCTGTTTACTGTATTTCATGCTTTATATACTCAGTACATATTTCGTACTGACCCCCTTTCTTTGGGGGGCTGCGTTTCATGCCCGCGGGTACAGATACTCGTTTTGGTGATCCGCCAGCTTAGGATTTCCATTCAGCTATCTTGGAGTGCTCCCTTGTTCCGGAGCCTAGATTTTGGTACAGATTCTCTTGTGTATATATGTGTTTATCCAGGGGTACGGTGGGGCCCTGTCCCGTCATATGATACTGTTGTTACTCTTAGAGGTCTGTAGACATATGTGTGGGTTATATATAGTTACTTTTGTTCGGTTGTATGACTTATGTTATGGGACGTTATGTAATGGGACTTTCCTTGCGTGTATATACATGTTTTGGGATACGTAACCTTGTCGGCTTGCGTATGTATATAGTTGGGGCGTTCCCATATGTTATGATAGCCTTGCCGGCTTATGTGTGATAATTATCTATCGAAAGTTGTAACTCCTCAGGGGACAGGTTGCTATGATATGTCCAAATATACAATAGTTTTGAGACGACGTCTTGACTTTCTATATATATAAATCTTATTTATGCTAGTTGTGAACGATTATAGTTAACAGGTGTATACGAGTGTCCAGCTCGGACACTAGTCACGGCCTACGGAGTTGGGTCGTGACAAAAGTGGTATCAGAGCAGTTCATCCTCGGAGTGTCTACAGACCGTGTCTAGTAGAGTCTTGTTTATCGGTGTTGTGCACCACATCTATAAACAGGAAGCTACAGGACATTTAGGATGTTATATTTCCTTCTTACCCTAGATCGTGCGATAGAGCCGTATTATCAGGATAATTCCTCCCTAACGGATTATTATGTTTACAGCGATGCCTTCAAAGAAAGCGACAACTGCCCGTGGGGCAAGGCGGTGGAGGAGAGACCGGCCAGATTCGGAGAGTTACTAGGGCCCGTGCCCAGCTTATGCCTGAGGTTGTGCTCCGGTCGGCGAGCTCACACCGCCGCTACCGGAGGAGCATGGGGCGGCACAGCCGGTGCGGATCGTGGGCGGCTCCACCGCCGGCTCCCCGAGGTTCCGCATTCGAGCCTCCAACTCCTCGACCCGTGGGACCGGAGGATAGGGCTATGAGAGATGCGGTCCCGCTGCTCACCGCATTAGCGGCGGACGGCTCGCAGCAAGGACCGGGGGTTGACTAGATAGACAGACATGACAGTCTGAGAGCCCGTGACTTTCTGAGTTGTAATCGTCCAGAGTTTTTCGGGTCGAGACCCGAGGAGGACCTGCAGGAGTTCATTCGGCAGATGCAGCGTACGTTGCGGCTAATTAAAGCTTCTGAGACTGAATCTGTGGAGTTAGCATCGTATCGATTGTGGGATGTAGCTGTCATTTGGTATGAGTCGTGGGAGTTGTCTAGGGGCGAGGATGCTCCTCCAGTAGTATGGGACGAGTTTGTTGAGGCCTTTCTTGGCCACTTTCTACCTCCAGAGATGAGGCGAGCCAGAGTTGATAGATTCCTACACCTGAGGCAGAATGGCAGGAGTGTTCGAGATTATAGCCTTGAGTTCGATTCGTTGGCTAGACATGCACCCACTATTGTAGCTGATATGACCGATAGGATGCATCGATATGTGGTGGGGTTGGATCGTTATTTGGTTGATAGCTGTATGGTAATGGCTTCCCAGCCAGGGATGGATATTGCTCGGGTACAGGCGTATGCACAGGGGATGGAAGATCGACACAGAGGGCGTCAGCCCGATAGAGACCATGACAGGGGTCAGCCCAAGAGGGCTAGATCGGCTAGTTATTCTGGGAATTTCAAGGCGGGTAGCCTCAGTAGTATACTAGGTATCCTCTTCAGCCAGCACGGAGTGCACCCTCACATTTTACTGGTAGGAGACTTGATAACACAGGGTATTCAGGAGCTGGTCAGAGCTCCAGGGCTTCGGGTTCGCAGTCGAGTAGAGGTTTGAGCCAGACGAGGCCATCTATGCCTCAGTGCCTTCGGTGCGGCAGGCGCCATCCGGGGGACTGCCGTCTCGCTGTGTGCTTGTTTGCTTGCGGCCGTCAAGGCCATATCATGAGGGAGTGTTTGTATGGGGGTGGTCCGGGTGGTGTAGCTCGGCCCATCGGGTCGGCTTCTTTGGTTCATCTTCTTCTGTAACTATGCGCCCTATGGGGCAGGGTATGCCGACATCAGCAGGCCGTGGTAGAGGCCGCGGCGGAGCTTTCAGTTCTAGCGGTCCTTCAAACCGCCTATATGCTTTGGCCAGTAGACAGGATCAGGAGACGTCACCAAATGTGGTTACAAGTATATTATCGATTTTCTCTCGAGACGTATATGCATTGATAGATCCAGGCTCCACCTTATCATATATATCCCCCTTTGTTGTTAGTAGAATCGGGATAAAACCTGAATCGATTGAACCATTTGAGGTAGCATAAGACTCCTCGTGCACAGAATAAAAGATAAGACCATTATTAAGACGAACTTGATATGTTTTTGAGTAAGTTAGAAGCCAGTGATGGGTACTCAACAAGAGTAAAAAGGGCATAAGGCAGAAAGGAGTGCTGCGTGCACACGACTTCACTTTGAAAATAGTGGAATCCCTAAAGGACAAGGGGTGTAGGCTTGAACAAAATGATGTATTGTAAATTTATTAAAGGAAACAGATGATATAGGTTGGGATAAAGATAATGTTTCAAGAGAACCTTAGACACTTATCGTCGGAATAAAAGTGCCGCCTAACTGAGATTGGAAATAGAGACATGGGGCAAAGTATAATCAGATAATGGTATAAGTACACCCTTAAGGGGGGAAGCAGGTGAGAGAAATGCAAGGGTGAGATGGAAACAATTGACACTGCAATATAATTGATATGAATGCTTAAACTTCAAATGAGACCCCCTTGCTGAAACAAGTTAGTAAGATCTGAAAGCCAACGATTAATGGATAGAAGTCAGGATGGTAATTGAGGCAGTGTTAAGAAGTTTTTGTAGAGACTTTGAATGACATAATGTTAGAAAGTGGATGTGTATAAAGAGAAGGAGTATGACAAGAGGATGGTATTGAATAACTTAAGTGATATTATAAAGGATAGCGATGCTACACTGAACTAAAGGCCAAGATGTTGGCTGTAGAGTTGTTCGCTAATGATATTGTGACTTATAAGAACAAAGGAGAGGGAATAGAAAATCTCCTGTGGTAGGAAATGAGAAAATCAAAGGGTGACTAAAGGAAGGGAAAGAAGTATGACCAAATAGGGCGAGAAAGCTTTAGTATGAATGAGACATGTAAAGCAGAATGAACCAGGAGAAGGAAAGATTATGACTAAGATTGAATATACTTTATACAAGTGGTACAAGAATAGTTATGCAACTTGCGAATAATTGTATACTAAGAATGAGACCAAGTGGGTACTTGATAAGAAGAATAAGGATTCGGTAATAATAATGCGGTTGTACTATGGGTTACAGTAAGGAAAGGTGTAAGATGGTTTGAGCCAAATTATCGAGATAGAATTAGTACTGAGGGCAAATAGGACATGGCCATAGTTAAACCCCGATGCCGATCGAAATATACGAGAGGAGAATGTAAGGTAAAGCATAAAGACTAGTGAAACGACGCTAAGGTATTTCTCGGGCAAATTTGAGCACCTTCGCATATTCTTGTAAAGATTGCAATATAATGTGTGACAGGAAAGTTAAGAGTAAAAATCTGAGTAAAGGGGAAACAGAAGAGTTTGAATTAAAGATAAAGAAATGACACGAGATATTGTGCCTAGAGTGTTACAAGTTGGGTTAAGGGAATTATAAGATGATTTAAGCAAGACGATCAGAACTAGCTGGTTACTAAAAGATGGTGAATTTATATGTCAAATTCTTTCAGAATTATACCAGTTAATGATAGACAAAGCACAGAGCGGCTATGTAAGTTATTATATGAGGGAACTTCAGCGCTACTCGGTAGCCAACTCTAAGGATTGAAATTAAGAGCTAAAGAAGTACAGTGACAGTTAAAGTCTTTTAAAGAAGTCAATAAGTAATGTATAAGGCTAAAGATTCCAGAATATGGACTTCATTACAAGCTTACCTCGCACTCCACGGAAGTATGATTCCATATGGGTTATTATAGATAGGCTGACAAAATCAGCCCATTTTCTTCCAGTCAGGACTACTTATTCAGCTGAGGACTATGCAAAGCTATATATTAAGGAGATAGTAAGACTTCACGGAGTTCCCACATCTATTATATCTGATAGAGGTGCTCAGTTTACAGCTCACTTCTGGAGATCATTCCAGGAAGGATTGGGGACACAGGTGAGTCTTAGCACAGCATTTCATCCTCAGACTGACGGACAGGCCGAACGTACTATTCAGACGCTAGGAGATATGTTTCGGGCATGTGTTATTGACTTCAGAGGCAGCTGGGATGATCATCTGCCACTTATTGAGTTTGCCTATAATAATAGCTACCATTCTAGCATTCAGATGGCACCGTATGAGGCTCTGTATGGCAGAAAGTGCAGGTCACCTATTGGCTGGTTTGATGTTGGGGAGACGAAGTTAATCGGCCCAGATATGATTCAGCAAGCCATTGATAAGGTGAAACTCATTCGGGAAAGGTTATTAGCAGCTCAAAGTCGACAGAAGTCATATGCAGAAAATCGACGTCGACACTTAGAGTTCCAGATTGGCGAGTGGGTATTCTTGAAGATATCGCCCATGAAAGGTGTAATGAGATTCGACAAGAAGAAGAAGCTTAGCCCGAGATATATTGGGCCTTATCAGATTGTTCGTAAGGTAGGCAAGGTTGCAAATGAATTAGACCTACCCTTTGATCTGGAAGCAGTACACCCAATGTTTCATGTGTCTATGCTTCGCAAATGCATTGGTGACCCTTCTAGGGTATTCCCTGTGGATGATGTCCAGGTAACGGAGGAGCTATCGTACTAGGAGAACCCTGTAGCTATACTGGATCGTCAGGTGAGAAGGTTGCGTACTAAAGACATGGCTTCCGTTAAGGTATTGTGGCGGAACAATAACAGGGAGGAGATGACTTGAGAAACTGAAGAGGAGATGAATAAGAAATACGATTGGTAGATGAGACTGCATGTTATAGTAATAAAGGAAACTCCCCCGAGATCCTTATAAGACCTTATGAGACTAGTTTAACATTCGAGGACGAATGTTCTAAAGGGGGAAAGGATGTTATATACCGTATTTTTAAACATTGGGATATTCTAAAGCTAATCGCGACGAGTCAAGGACAAGACTATTTTGGGACCCGAGGTAGAGACTTTTAACCTTCGATTTTATTTTAATGCACAAGTTGCCTATAAATTTTATTTGGTATATATATTATTGGAGATTAGGGATTAATTAATTGGGATTAGATTATTAAGCAAGAATTAGTGATTAAGTAAATTAATTAGGATTAATTAACAAAGTGGGCCCCACCCGATTTTCTTTTTTTTTTTAAAAAAAAGGGGAAAAGATGACACATAAGGGGGGGCACGTGTAGAGTTTGGGAGACTCATATATATAGTACCAAGTGATTCATTAATTCACAATTCATCTTAGTTGAATCAAGAACACAAAAAAAAAATATTGAAGAACAAAAAAGAAGCTCTCGGCCATGGATGCTTTGGCCGAGCATTGAGAAGTGAAGGAGAAAATTTAGAGTTCAAGGTGTTATACACCTTCAAGGATTTCAACGTGGATTGATCCTTGGAGTCAAGTTGATCAAGGTAAAGATTTGACCTCTTTTTACACATTTTGGAGACAATTTGAGATTATATAAATTGGTAATTGTGTGATGAATATAAGGAGTTATAATTGTTGATGTGAAAAATAAATTGAGGCTGTGTAGGGGCTGTTTGCGTATGAAATTATGAATTGATTTTACTTGGTATTTTGGTTGTTGTTGTTATGGATTTTATGATGAAAATGAAGGTTTAATGGTTCAAGTTGAGGCTGTAATTGTTTGTGGGCTGTTGTAGAAGTTAATAGGATGTTAATATAGTTTGTTGTAATTATGTAAATGATGTTGTTAACGTGTGGTTGTTGGTATAGTTCATGAGATTAGAAGAAAAGAATGTGTTGTTATTGTTCTTGTTGAGTTTGGAAGATTGCGGGTTGTATAGTATGTTGGTTGGGCTGTTGGGAATATTGTGTAGGTTGTCTGAAGCGTTCTCGAGTCTTGTTTGAAGGGTCTCGGGTTAGCACTTGAACGTATGATCATTGGTATTGGCTTGATTGTATGTGGTTGATTTGAATGTAAAGAAAATGTCGTCAAATTATTTAGAAAGGAGTTACTAGCGTTAGAATGCGTTTTGAATTCCCTCGTCGCCTAATCGTAGTTCTTGACATCTTAATATAGGTTAAAGTACTATTGGGCAGCGTATACGTGTTGTGTTGCGAGTAAACGCTAAAGGTATGTAAAGCCTATCCTTTCCTTCTTTTGGCATGTCCTAGGCGTAAGTATGATCGATATGAGCTTTGAGGTAATTCTATTCGTAAGTTCTGAGCATGTTTTATGATTCTTATTCACTTCTTGATACTAGAACTCTTAGAATAGTCGAGCTACTGCCCTCGAGTCTCCTATGTGATTGGATAGTAAATGATGTATAAAAGATCCTATTCCTGAAAGATTCTATAATGACATTCAAGAAACATGTAATATGACTATCGTTTGATACTTGAACGTTGATTGTCTACTTACTTATGGAGTCTTACAAGATGATTTATATGCATATGGTTTCTCACTACTCTGCTCGTGCATGCTGTTATTACTTCTTTCACTGAGTCCCGGGCCAGGACACGTATTCGTGCACAACTCCATTTGCATTATTCACCGAGTCCCTCACTAGAGGGCCGGGACACGTTATGTATATGTATATGATGATATGATGACATGATGATATGATGATACGGGGATGGCGGCCAGGATAGCATATGATGATTCTATTCACCGAGTCCCTCACTAGAGGGCCGGGACACGTTATATATGCATATGTACATGATGATTATCTAATTATGTTTCTAAGTCCCATAACGAACTGGGTATGATATTGACATGCATGATTTATGTTTCAAAGGCAAGCCTTGTGGTTTTACTCGGTTATTGTACTAGTTTTCTATACTCCTTATTTCGGTATGATCCTGTTTACCGTATTTCATGCTTTATATACTCGGTACATATTTAAATGCCGACCCCGCTTTCTTCGGGGGGCGCGCGTTTCATGCCCGCAGGTACGGATACTCATTTTGGTGATCCACCAGCTTAGGATTTCCATTCAGCTGTCTTGGAGTGCTCCCTTGTTCCGGAGCCTAGATTTTAGTACAGATCCTCTTGTGTATATATGTGTTTATCCAAGGGTACGGCGGGGCCCTGTCCCGTCATATGATACTGTTGTTACTCTTAGAGGTCTGTAGACATATGTGTGGGTTGTATATAGTTACTGTTCAGTTGTGTAAGTATGACTTATGTTATGGGACGTTCCCATTTATAGTGGCAGCCTTGTCGACTTGCGTATGTATATACATGTTTTGGGATACTGTATGTAGTAGCAGCCTTGTCGGCTTTCGTATGTATATATTTGGGGCGTTCCCACATGTTATGATAGCCTTGCCGGCTTATGTGTGATAATTATCTATCGAAAGTTGTAACTCCTCAGGAGACAGGTTGCTATGATATGTCCATACATGCAACAGTTTTGAGACGACGTCTTGACTTTCTATATATAAGTTCTTATTTATGCTAGTTGTGAACGATTATAGTTAACAGGTGTATACGAGTGTCCAGCTCGGACACTAGTCACGGCCTACGGAGTTGGGTCGTGACATGAAGGAAGCTTTTGTGGAAAGAATATAGCGAAGTAAGACCTCTTAGAATATTTTGGATATGAGTACTTTTCATGATATTGGGAAAGGAAAAAAAATTTGGTATCTGATATGGTTGTTAGGATAAGGTTGATATTGATGCAAGGGCAAATTTCGTATTCGGTTGTGAAAGGTAAAAGAGGGGTTCGGCATGACAGAATAGTACCGATGGAGGTGGTCTTCTGAGCTAGGGTTATTATGGAGTATTAAATCTTGTGGAAATAATTAGGAATGGTTTGGTAACAGTCGTACTTACAGGTTCGCGTGATATCTCAAGAATATGGTACTAAAGGTCATTCTTGATATAAGCTCGTTATGTTAAAGGATTACTCTGTTATTAAGTTAATGCTATGGTCACATCATTTGATCGATAAATTTGACTAGTTGTAAGCTTCTGAAGAGCTAGTAATCGACCGATATAAATGACTTCAATTAGGGGGGAATGCGATGAGTTAATGACTTTAGGAGCTACTGGTTGTTTCACTAGATTTGAGAAGAAATATGGATATTGTTTTGTGGTTCGTTTGGCTTAGATAGATGATTAGTTTAGAGGATCAAGTGGTTTTAAGCATTTGTTGGCTGATAGTGATAAAAGTGATTTGAAATGAAATACGGGAACTGAAGGATTACAATGAGGCATCTTGCTATCGGGTTCAGGAGATTAAGGTTCATAAGACTTGAGGTGAGGTAACATGGGTACTTGAGTCGTGTTTGGATTGCGAGGGCATTATATCATGACGTTCGGTAAAAGGGTGACCGATGAGGTTGATTGGTGTCTTCGAGGTTAAGGGCAGAAAGAAAATTGTGGAAACAAAAGTCAGTGATGTGAGAGCTTGGTTGCAATTGTACAATATAGAGTGGGCTTGAGAGTTTATGGATGTGTTGGTATGTTTGGTTATGTCATGGACTAACAGAGGTCACTGGTGGACTAAGGTTGGGAACCTTGTATTCATTGTGTAAAATTGTCTAGATCCCGTAACCAGTGGTGTTATTACTCGGCTTACGTCGTGTTAGAAGAGGGATTGGCGTGCGAGTGATTAGAGGTGTTTAGATTCGATAATTGAGGTAAGAGGTGATTCTTCGAGGACTGGTAACGTTAAGGATTTGAGTAAGAGATTATTGAACATGGATACTTGAAATAGTATATCAATGATGGGTTAACTGAGTTGAGTTCGGGATAACATTTCAGAAATTGAGTTAGGCAATTCAGGCAAGGACGCTTCAGTGAAATGCATGAGGATATTAGTGAGACCGTACGCGTATGATACGCTGGATTTAGAGAGTATTCAATTTAGAGTTGTAAGCGTTAAGAAAACTCTAATGTGCAGAGTGGGTGGTATGAACCTATCTCCCTGATTGATTCGGCTAGCTTGCAGAACTTATGATTATACGGTATTCGATTGAGTGGATTCGAGGATTGATTATGGTATCGATGATCGTGAATTGATTAGAAATTGGGAAATTGACGAGTCGATAAAAGGTATAGTTAATCGAAAGTCGGCAAGAATGAGGTACATCTTGGGATTACTTGAGTCAATTTGATTGTGACGTCGTGATCTTTCATATTCAGATGAGATGTGATTGTTGCATGATCTTAAGGAAGAAGTCTACAGAAATGGACTAAGTGGTATGAGGAAAATCCTGTGGGGTTTGTGAACGGCAACTAGTGATAAGCCTTGTTCAGTGAACTGACTTGTTGAGGTTTATAAGAAGTGGCTTGGTGGTACACCGTTGGATAAGTTTCGTAACATTCTACAGTGGATGGGTTAGCGTGCTTAAAGAGAAAAGATTTATGGAATCCCTATCATATGAGTACTAGAGTTATATTTTCAAGGTGAGACCCTACTCGTGGTAATATATTATGCTGCAAGTAATATCAACGGGACAGTTTGGGTAAGTGTTTTTGGTTATTACGGACTTAGGAATAGTTGTGCTGAGTTGGCGCAAGAGGTTGTGAGGTCTGATACTTTCAGGAATGTTATGGGTTGTCGAGGTATTACAATGGAAAGTTTGATGGTTAAAGGGTTGTTATATGAGACAGTAGGTTTTTAGCGTCGAAAGGTTCGGGTTCTATCAGATGTGCGTATTGGGTAACGTTGAAAAGCTTGAAGTTGCATTCATAAGATTTAGTTCTTCAGTACTCAGTGGACAAATTGGTTATGACTCAGCTTTTAGAGTCAAGGGTGACAGACACGATTGATTATGCGTGAGGAAAAGATTAGAATTGGCAGCCACAGATGTGTGATAAGACTGTGACCGGTTTCGAAAATTCGGAGTCAGTTCAAATGACTATTGGTGATATTCAAGAGTAGTGCATCCATTCAGGTTTAGAATTATTCGAATTAAGATTAATGGTCTATGGTTATATTCTAGGAAGATATTTAAGAATTCAATGTGTTTCGGCTCAGATTTGAGGTATGACAGATTTATCGAGCTTTGTCAGGGTTTTCTAGTGGATTTGATGATATTTTCTTAGGACAGTTACTTGGGTAGAATAATGGTTTACAACGAGCTTAGTACGGATTTGAGGAGGAACTATTGTGCGAGAGGCCCTTATAGTGATCAGTTGGGTTCTGACGAACTTTGCTAGGCGAGATATTCAGTGGTATGCTTCCTGTATTGTGATTTGAAGTTTAAGAAGACTTGGAACTAGCCAAGTTGGCTGTCAGTAAGATCAGTTCTGATGGAATTGCGTAGATAATTCAGGTGAATCAAGGATTCATTTCTGGCAAGAGTAAGTCATGGTTCCGAGCTTGTGATGTGTGTTAATGTGTTTTTAAGAAATCACGGTGTGAGTAACGGCTTTAGAAGATGAGGGAGAAAGAGTTAGTGGAATCAGAGTATTTTATTGGTTCAGAATTGGTTATAGTTTGTGACCATGTTTCAGAGGATTATGTTGGTTTAGGAAAGTGTTTGTGGGGCCTATTGATCGCGTTCAAAGTTACGATTTTATGAAATCAGAGAACTCAAGCAAAGCAATTCGTTTATTCAAGGATCAGTTGCGAGGGAAATTCAAATACCAAGATAAGAGAATTAGAGCTTGAGCTAAGTTTAGAGAGTTGTGACTACTAAGTGAGCCCGAGGTGTATTGGCCTGTTTGAGACTATCTGTAGTATTGATCTTGTGTTTTGTGAGTTAGTTTTTCACCAGGCCAGTCAGGTGTTCATCCGATCTTCCATGTTTCTATGTTGAGGAAGCACCATTCTGATAGTCCTATATCATTCGTTGGGATTCATTGTTGTTCGATGAGAATCTTCCCTATAAGGAAAAGTTCGACATACGTATCCAATATCCTCAGTTATTGCCGATTCAGGTACTTCCCGTCCTCTCTTTCTTGACGCTTGAAGAGGAGCGATTGTTTAATTGATATCTAATGTAACGACCTATTTGGCCGTTATTGCATTCCCGATACTTTTGATCCCTTTTAAAGCTTTATTAGCTCATATTTGACTCGCGGGGACTGTTGTCATGCTTCCCGAGGTCATCAGACTTGATTTGGGTAAGTTTTGGGGAAATTTAGCTTTAAAGTGAAACCTATTGACTCATAATTAACTTTTGGGTAAATGGACCTGTTTTAGGAATCTGTTGAATCCGCGAGGTCTGGAGGCTCTTTTGGAACTTATGCGTATATTCAGTTCGGTTCCAATTGCACTCGGGTGCATTTTGGGACTTGGGTTGGAAAGTCGATTTTGAGGTATTTGGGGTTGACTTGGTCAACGACACCTCTGTTAGGGATTCCGAGGCCACGAGTGCTTTCGTAGAGTGTTTTTATGTATGTCTGCATATATATGGTATGTGAGCAGATGGCCTCGGGTGATAGTCGGGATTTCGGGATTGAGATTGGGATTATTTGGGGGGAATTTCGGTCGGTGCCGCTATATAGCGGCCCAAGACCGCATCAAGATCGCGAAAGACCGCTATAACGGTGGGCTTGCCGCCACAGCGGCCTAGTGTAATGTTGGTTGACCACCGCAGCAGTCTGAGAGATCGTCAAGGCGGGACCGCTATTATCGTAGAGATGATATCGGGCTGATCATTTCATTAACTAAACATTAAAAGCCCTAAGTCTCTCATTCTTTATTATTTCGACTTTGGAGTTTTTGAGAGCTTTTCAAGGTGATTCTTGGGGGAAACTCTTGGTGGTAAGTTCTTCTATCTTCCTTGCTATTTCACTCTCCATAATCACTTTAGAATTCCTTTATCATGATAGTTAATTGAGTATTTGATGATTTGAAAGTGGGTTCGATGAGTTCTTCTTTCTAGGCTCCTAAATCTTGATTTATTGGTTGGGATTAGCTTCATTAAGCATGGAATTGATGAGTATAACCTATTATTGCATGATTTCTTCCTAATTATGGGATTGGAAGTTAGGGTTTGTACCAAAATTTAGGAGTTTTGCCTAAAATCTGAATTTGAGTAAATTGTTGGTTCTTCTAGATTGATATTAATGGGAATTGGTCACCTAGAGCTTAATTTCATGTTGATACCTTTAGATCCCTAATTTCATCCTTCTAGTTCTTAAGCCCCATTCCATAGGTTGGAGATTTGGGTCTTGAATAGAAGTAGGGTTTGATTGTTATTCTTCTAGATTCTAATTGCATATTTCGGATATTATCAAACTTCCATTATCACGAAGCTCAAAGGAAAGGGAAGACTAAGGTGTGATTGTTGGAGACTTTGTTGTTCAGCTTTCCAGGTAGGTTACGGTTTACCTTATAGTGAGACTTCAATTAGCAAAGCGTATGTTTAGATGATATTGCCGGAGAATGCATGTAAGCCTTCGGATATGAAGTTGGGATGGATATTGTCTCAAGTTGGGCCTTGTTGTATGATTTGGGGCTAGCCACCCCATTGTGTTGTTGACTTATCTTGATCAATTAACTTGTCGGTTTGTTAACATATTGATAATTGTGGCTAGTAATATATCATGGATTTGATATTACGGTACTTACTTGTTCGATACTGAGATGCGAATGGTGATTCACTGTGGCTTATTATGTAGTCTTACTGTTGATGTTACTTGTGTGCCATGTGTGGTACTGTTTCAGTTTATATTGGTTGTTGATATCACATTTCATCATATTCATAGGCATTTCCATGATACACTGATTTATGCATGGTTCTGGTACTGATGATGATGTGTGAGAGAGTGTAGCCTCTGATGTTTTTGTCAGAGAGCGTAAAAGAGATATGCGTGTTCGTTGCCCGAGGTTTCTTATTGGGAATGATGGAGTGTCCGATGCTCGAGGTCTTTGCTCGGACCATGAGAGTGTGCTCGTGATCCGAGGTCATATTCGAGAGCGAGTGGTACATGAACTTCATGGGTCCCCCATGGATCATGATCGCCGAGACATGGAGTCATTCTATTCAGGACATGTCGTACAAAGCTGCATATGCATTGCATTCATCCTACATACATTATTGCATTGCAATATATCTTGGTTTCTGTTGGTTGTCGTGATACTATTGTGATATACTGATCCGAATTTTTATACTGAGACTTGGCACATTTGGGTTTAGATTCTACAACGAAGGTGATGACTTGTACTGTGGATATGTCTTATTGTTGGCTTGTACTGGTTGGTTTATGTGTTTATCTTGCTTTGTTGGCTTTATATACGTTAGCTAGTCTTAGTCGGCCTATAATACCTACCAGTACTTGTTGTTTGTACTGACCTGCACTTGCTGCATTCTTTTATGAATGCAGAGTTCCAGGTGAGTTCGACCGCTACTCCTCGTGGCTGATAGTAGTTCGAGGGTTGCTGTTTAGAGTCTTACTGGGTGAGCACGAGGACATTCATCGCCTTGAAGATTCTTCGTTTATTTATATCTTATTTGATACTCTGAGACATTTTGAGACTATTGATGTATTATTTTTACTTCCAGACTTGTAGATTCTAGTTAGAGGCTCTTGTATAATTAAACCAGATTATGGGGTGGCTTGATGTAATTCCTTACTTCCGCATTTTTTCTTATATCATTATCGTCCGACTTATGTATTTATATATCTTCCGCTTATTTATTTATTTATTCATGTTTTTCACAAAGTTGGGATAAGGGTTCACCTACCGAGGTGGAAAGGTAGGTGCCCGCACGACTTAGCGAAATTGGGTTATGACAGTCGGGGGTGCTACATTCCTACATGTAGGTACTGATAGATAAACTGCCAGACCTCCCCAATAGGCGGGACTAGATATTAACCGATTGGTGAGCTTCCCTTATCCGGAGTTGTCAGGTCTATTGGAGTCTTCCTTTCTGTGTTTACAGACTTTATGGGTTGGCCGGACCCTGTCCCGATCATGATACAGTTATGTTTTCCTTCGAGGATTTTAGATGAGTCCTGTATATATTACGTCATTGTGTAGCCTTTCCAGCCTTGTGTATGTCTATTTTGGTACTACTGGGTGTGTACGTTCATAGACCTAAAGTCGGCTTACTCGACCTACATATATATATTTTGGGTGTGTGCTTCTATTCGACGAGATAAACGGTCTTTATATACATATACAGAATGTGGCCTTTTCGGCTTATTGGTATCGTATGTTTGAAAGTAGATCCTGTCGGCCTAAGTTGAGGGTTACCCCCCAGACTTACAGGTTCAGAGTGGTTCGTTCGGGCCAAGTGTGGCACCAGCTACCGGCCACGCCTCTCCAGATTAGGGGTGTGACAAACTTGGTATCAGAGCAAGTCTGTCCTACGGAGTCTACAAGCCGTGTCTAGTAGAGTTTTGTTTATAGATGTGTTGTGCACCACATTATATAAACAAGGAGCTCTAGGGCATCTAGGAGTTGGTTACCCTTCTTTCAAATCTAAATCGTTCTGTAGAGCTGAGTCGTAGGTGGTTGGGGTTTACTCTTACATGTGGTGTCTGTATACAAATATGCCTTTGACAAGAGAAGTTTCAACTAGCCAGAGGGCTAAGACGGCAATGGGATTAGAAGTGAGCTACTCTATTAAGGAGGACCCGTCCGAGATTATGCCCTCTAAAATCTGTCTAAGATCCAGAATGAGTTATCCTTTCAAGTGTCCCCGACTCCAGTGACATTAGGAGAGCTGAGAGGAGCTTCGGTATGGCCTTTGCTGGCCTGGAGGTGAAGAGAGCAGTATAGTTATCGACACGGCAAGCGGCTTCCGCCGACAGCACCTTGCGAGGACACCAGATAGTCATAGATCTTTTGAAGGATTGATAAGTCTGCAGCCTTGGGAGTCCGTTAATCAGGGCTCGTTGATTCTTACAGAACATGATTTAGATGAGGAAGGTAGACCAGCCAAGAGGGCCAGAGTGGTGCACGATTGCAGGGAATCCCTGAGCAGCAGTGGGCCGTAAGGTTATAGGCAGCAGGACAGGTTACCCCCACAATTGGTGTTGGATTAGGGCTCTCAGGTAGGGTCATGGCAGGGGTTGCAAACATACGAATCCCAGAGCTAGATCAATTCGGTTCAGATGAGGCCTCGTTGCAGACGATGGGGTCGGGCAAATGCCGAATTATGTCGTTTGAATACGGGAGGTTGTTTTTGGTGCGGGAGTCACTGGCACTAGATTCGGAGATGACGAAGACTTGATCGAGGGAATCAAAGCATAGGCACAGGTAGAGCCGGAGATTTTGGTTTAGGCGGTGCTCAGAACCGCATTCATGCCTTGGCAGGTCGCCGGGTCTTGGAGTCCACGCCAGATGCGGTGACAGGTACATTGATAATCTGTTCATATACTATTTACGTATTGATAGATCCAGGGTACAATATGTCTTATGTTACTCCGTTTATTGTAGGAAAGTTTGGTGCAGCACCAGAGTTACCGAGTGAGCCATCTTTTATATCTACAACTGTTAGTAAGCTCGTTACTACTAGAAAGACTTATCGAGATTGTTCAATAGTGGTTTGTAACTGTCAGGCCTTTTCAGATCTTATTAAGTTACAGGTGGTTACCTTTGATGTTATTGTAGGTATGGATTGGCTAGCACCTATTTATGCTATCCTTGAGTACTAGACAAAAATTGTTATGTTCCACTTCTCAGCGAAACTAGTCCTGGAATAAAAAGGTGACCCATCCCCCACGAAAGGTAGGTCTATTTCCACCTCCAGGCAGAGAGGATGATTGCAAAGGATTGCATCTATGACATCGTTGGGGACCAGGATGCAGAGGTAGAACTGCCGGCTCTTCAGTCTGTTCCAGTGGTTAATGAACTCCCAGATGTATTTCCAAACGAGCTTTCAGGCATTTTTCCAGAGCAGGAGATTGATGTTGTTATAGATATATTACCGGATACTCAGTTGATATCCATCCCTCCTTATAGGATGGCTCCTTTTGAGTTAAACGAAATACAGGAGCAATCGAAGGACTTGCTCGAGAAAGGCTTCACCAGACCCTATACTTCACAATGGAAGGCACTAGTGTGGTTTGTAAGAGAGAAAGGTGACTCGCTGAGGGTTTGTATTAATTCTAGGCAGCTGAATAAGGTAACGATAAAGGACAAATACCCACTTCTGAGGATTGATGACTTATTTGATCAGTTACAGGGTACTAGATGTTTCTCAAAGGTGGAATTTAGATCGGTTTATCATCAGACCAGGGTCAGGGAGAAGGATATTTCGAAGATAGCACTCAGGACAAGATATAATCATCTTGAGTTTCTCGTTATATCCAGCAGTGTTCAGGTATTCGATAAACAACGTAATCAGAACGTTCTTAGATCTATTCGCGATTATATTTATAAATGACATTCTGGCCTATTCGCGATTATACCTATTACGTGCTGTATTTTAGAATCCTTCAGGATTAGAAGTTGTATGCGAATCTCTCTAAATATGAATTTTCGGTTAAATTCCGTAGCATTTCTAGGGCATATGATATTATATGAGGGCATCAGGGTCGACATTTAGGAGATAGAGTCCGTGAAGATTTGGCCTGGGCCCACGACATCGACAGAGATTCGTAGTTATCTGGGTTTGGAAGGATATTACAGGAGGTTCGTAAAGAGCTTTTCTTCTTTTCAGCACCACTGACGAAGTTGATTTAGAAAGTAATTAAGTTTCAGTGGACTGTCATGCCCCAAAACCCACCCTAGACGTGACCGGCATCCGACGTCATAAACAACATCGGAAGAACCTAAAAGATGCCTGTATTAGCTTACACTTGAACCCGCCAGGTTCAATAATCACCTCCAACAGTTTATAAAATAAATTGTTACAAGTCATGATGTAAGAATAAAATCAGCGGAAGTCTTTATAATTTAAACAATTTAACCAAAACATAATAGTGTGCCCGAAAGAGTTAAACAACAACTTTTCTTCTACCCACATTCGAATGTATACTAAGGAGCTTCTAAGAATAAGGAATAAATGTCTAACTCATCGGGACGCAGCCCGGAAACTAATATAAATAAATAACCAATTAAATAAGGTGTCCCACGAATGAACGTGTGGGCTCACCAAATCAGCAGCAACAGCAAGTCCTTCCTAGGCGCTTGAAGTATCAAGAACCTGCTCTTCTCCGTTACCTAACATACCATCAAAAACAACAATGGTATGCCTGAGTACTTCGTACTCAGTGAATGCCTCGGGGACAACAAGTGATATGAAAATAAAGTGTAATAACATATAAAGAAATCCGTTCTGAAAACCATGTGAAATCAATGTAAAAGCCGTTATTCATCTTGTTTATCTCAATGAAAGACAATTATCAAAACAAGTTATAAAGTCTTTATCAAGTTCCAACCTTCAGATATGCCATTTAAGTTGATCATAATTATTAACAACAGTTCCATTAAAAGATAGGAATATCACACTTGCCAATACAGGCCCAAAAATCAATCATAACGAAGGGATGACCTTTGAGGTTCCCTAATCATAGCAGCGCATCACACCAGAATATGAAATTCAACGGTGGCTATCCTTCCTCCCGAATAGCTAGGCATAATCACACCCCAGGTAGCAAACCCAAAAGTGGCCACTCTTCCTCCCGAATGGCTAGGCATAATCACACCCCAGGTAGCGAACCTAGAAGTGGCCACTCTTCCTCCCGAATGGCTAGGCATTATCACACTAGGATCCATAGTGGCTACCCTTCCTCCCTAGTAGCTAGGCCAAACACAACAACAAAGTTCATAGCATAGAAGCCGATTCACAATTTGTCTCAAAGTAATCACACCATCAATAACATTAAAGTTCATTATGCCATTACAAAATCCATACTTTCATAGATAGTTTTGAAAACGTTTCAACTTCTTTAAACAAGATTCCCTTGTCATAGTTCATTATAAAACATCAGTACCAACAATTAACCATTATTATTGATAATCTCTTATGGAAGAAAATGATTATGATTTCATATACGTACATAGAGGATAATACAATCAAGGTTTAATGGAGGTTGTCCCCTCACGCACACCAACTACAATCAAAACATGAATTAGGGTTTTGTATGAGAGCTTCACTTTTTTATTCAATATAGAAATTTTGAGAAGAAGACATTCATCCATAATAAGGTTTTTAAAAGAGAGACATACTTAATTAAGCCTTACGTAACTCAACAATTCACTTTTACAACGAAGAACACCCAAAACCCTAGCTTGAGTCACTTTGAGAAAGATTACCTTGCAACCCTAGGTTTTTCATTCAAGAATCATGTTAAGAATCACGGGTTTAATGCTAGGATTGATTAATAATGTTAAAGATGTTCTTACCTTATGTTTTGGGGAAACCCTAGTGGTATTTCTCCTCAAAAGTCGACCAAAGATGAGTTGGAATGATGGTTTAAGAAAATTTCACGTTCTGGGGGTTTTTATAGTCGAGCAAGGCGCGTGACGTATCATGCGAATCGCACGTTTGACCCTTGAAATGCAGCCCTACCGCACGACGTGTCAGAGGGGCATGATTTCTGGTGTTCATCCTGAGATTCGCAGGATTGAACCGCAGGATGATCCTGCGAAACGCAGGTTAGTAAAATGGCCATAACGTTTTACTCACAAGTTCGTTTAATATCCACTATATACCTTTCGAAAGCTATTTCAAAGATCTACAACTTCTATTAGAGGAAGTCTTCCTAAATTTGCAACGGATTTTCACGAAATTATCCTACAAGACAGGTCAACAAATCTTAGGCGATTTTAAGAACTCTTACGTACTTCACTACTTGGTCTTTATCTTAAATCAGCTATTTCCACCCAAACTCATATTGATAGGAATTCATATGCATAAAATGTCACATTACTTCTCATTTAATACCTTCACACCTAACTCAGATTTACGGAGTGTTACATGGACACACGTTTGCGAGCAAATTTTTAGGAATTGAAGGGCAAATTGACTTTAGCACCAGTACTGACACTTCTAGAGGAATCTGAGGACTGTACAATTTATTGTGACACCTTGGGTTTTAGATTAGATTGGGTATTAATGCAGCACGATAAGGGGATTGTTTATGCTTCTAGACAACCCAAGAAGCACGAAAAGGATTACCCGACCCACGATTTGGGGTTAGCAGTAGTGATCCATGCACTTAAGATCTGGAGACATTACCTATATGGTGTTCATGTTGATATCTATATAGATCATGAGAGTTCCCAGTATATCTTCAAGTAGGAGAAGCTAAATTACGGCAAGGACAGTAGTTAGGGTTATTGAACAATTATGATGTTGATATCCTGTGCCACCAATACTGTAGCCGATGCCTTTAGTCACAGACCTATGACTAGCTTGTTGTATATACTGGCCGAGAATAGAGAATTAGCTTATGAGTTTCATCAGTTGGCTAGTTTGGGAGATTGATTGCCAGACCTAGAAGATACAAGAGTTACGATATAAGACGCAGGGACATCATCCTTAGTAATTGAGGCGAAAGAGCGCCAGTATAAAGATTTTTTATTGATTCATTATAGAGATACAGTCCCACCGAAGAGAAGTCACTATTTGAGATTACCGGGCATCGAGTTCTAGTACCAATGTAGGTTGTATGCTCCTAATGATTGTGGGATTACGCCAGCAGATTATGGCGGAGGCTTATTATTTCAGCTATTCTATTCATCTCGGGTCGACGAAGAAGTACTATGACATCAGAGAGATTTACGGGTGAAATGGTGCAAATAAAGGTATAGCTAAGTTCGTAGTCTAATGCCCTAATTGCCAACAAGTAAAGGTTGTACACTAAAGGCCTAGTGGATTGCTGCAGGATATAGCTATTTCGAAGTGGAAATGGAAAGCAATCAATATGGATTCCATTTCAGGTTTACTCCGATCTTAGCATAAGTTCGATTCTATGCGGGTGATGTTGATAGGCTTACAAGGTCAGAACTCTTCTTACCAGTTAGGACTACTCATTCAGCTGAGGATTACGTGAGGTTATACATATCAGAGAGATAGTGCGACTCCACGGTGTTCCAGTGTCTATTATTTTAGACAGAGGTGCGCAAGTTATAGCTAATTTCTGGAAGTCTTTCCAGAAAGGATTGGGGATGCAAATGAATCTCAGTATAGCACTCCATCCCCAGACAAATGGAGAGGCCGAGCGCACTATTCAGGCACTCGAAGATATATTACAGGCTTATACATTGGACTTTAGAAGTAGCTGGGATGATCCTTTGCTGCTTATTAAGTTCACATACAATAATAGATATCACTCTAGTATTCAGATGGCCCCGTATGAGTCCCTTCATAGACAAAAGTGTAGATCTCTGATATTTGGCACAAATATCATGTTTTGTGTCATTTTACATCCTACTCTTATGACTTTTATCGCTTAATTAATGATGCAATCGTCGTATTTGAACTTATGTCGTTATATTTCATGTGTATAGGTACGATGATGACAAACGATGGAAAACTGTGCTTAAAGTGATTGATTTTGGAGCATATGACGATTAGACGAGGTGACGAGTCGAAGACCACAAGTGATGAACTAAAAGGAAAAAAATTGAACTGAAGGTCTCGCTTTTCATCCGCATCGCGTGAAGAAAGCGGACAAAACCAGCCCAGGCATTACCATCAGGCTTTCCTTCCACACCGCGGAAGGAAAGAGGGAGGTCTCAGAACATTGCGCTTTTCATCCGCATCGCGGAAGGAAAGCGAGGTTCTGCGCAAGATTTCCCGATTCGACTAGATTAGGTTTACTTATTTTTTGTTTTTACCCTAGACTATATATAGACGTTTTATTAAAAACGGTGTCGGGATTATTCAAAGACTTGTAAGCCACCATTCTATTTTCTCTCTCTAGGTTTATTTTATTTTTCATCTTTTTCAACCCTAGATTATTCATGAATTCTTTTGTCTATGATCGAATCATAAGTAGCTAAACTTCTTAATTCTAGGGTTGTGGCGAAAGACTTGAAAGTTGGTTTGATGACAATTATTATCTATTGATTTTCCATATTTTGGGTTGCTTATTTATTCTTGATCTCAATTGTTTGATTATCTGGCCAATAGTTAGACACTATATGTGGTGCGCGAATTGGACTTGAAAAGGGAATTCACGTACGTAATAAGAATAAATAGAGTTTGTTCGATTTGATCGTTTATTTCTAGCGAGGATAGAGATATACCCTTTAGCCCTACTTAGTTGAATACGGAGAAATAAATGCGTTCTTGTTACCTACGATGACCATATAGATATAGGCGTTATAGTAACATCTACGGGCTTGGTGAGTAGTTCGAGAGAATATCATAAAGTATAATTAACCCGTCAACTAGTAACCCAGAAATAAAATAGGTGGAATTGTCCGAAGATCAATTGATTGTCGAAAGCCATGACCCTAGATCTTTCTCTCATTTGCTAATTCTTACAATCTTTGTCAAGATATTCCCAGTCACAAAAACACCCATTACAAATTGTTTACTTTTCAGTTTTAGTTTAGTACAATAAACATCTTGATTTTCACTTTCTTGAATAGTTTCATCCGAACTTGAATTAGCTTAACAGTAGAATCTAAGTCTCTGTGAGATCGATATCTGGACTTAACAGTCTATATTACTTGTACGACCACGTATACTTGCGTGTGCGTTTGGGAGCAACAATCTCCTGTCGGATGGTTCGAGGTTGGAGAATCCAGACTATTAGGACCTGACTTGGTCCAGTAGGTGGTAGAGAAAGTTAAGCTCATTCCGGAGAGATTATTAGTAGCTTAGAGTCATCAGAAGTTATATGCAGATAATCGACGATGAGACTTGGAGTTCCAGGTAGATCACTGAGTGTTCTTGAAAGTGTCGTCAATGAAAGGCGTCATGAGGTTCGGCAAAGAGGGAAGCTCAGCCCTAGATACATCAGCCCTTACTGGATTGTGTGTAGAGTAGAATAAGTAACCTATGAGTTAGACTTACACTCAGACTTAGAGTCTGTACATCTGGTCTTTTATGTATCTATGCTCCATAAATGTATCGGAGATCTTTCTAGAGTTATACCAGTAGATAATGTTCAGGATACATAACAGCTATTGTATGAGAAAGTTCCTGTTGCTATTCTAGACCGCTAGGTTCGTAGGTTACGGATAAAAGATGTAGCCTCCGTAAAAGTAGTCTGGAGGAATAAGAACATTGAGAAGATGACTTAGGAAGCTGAGGAAGATATAAAATCAAGATACCCCCATCTACTTCCGATCTTAGAGCAGGCTCAGGCCACACCATTGTCTTTAGGTGAGTACTAGGTTACCAATTACATTCATTAGCCGTGTGAGGCCATTATGATTGTGATTGTTGCAGCCCTGTATGGCATCATGTTGTGCTGTTGGGCTGTGTAGTAGGTTGGTAGTAGTACGATTACAGAGAAGACTCTACCAGATTTTGTTTTAGACTTCTGAGAGTTTAACATTCGAGGAAGGATGTTGCACCTCGTATTTTTCCACATAAAGTTTCGCCGTAAGTTTGACTTGCGTAGATTGGGAATTGGGTTTGGTTTGATATTGCAAGTGTTTAACCATGTTAACCTTAAGTATATACGAGTTTAATCTCATGTTTAATAAGTATTGGAAGGGTTAGAGGTTAAACGAATCGACGAGAATATGTTTCGACGAAGATTGAAGAAGGAGGGGTAATATACAGACCATATATTTGATGAACCCCAACTGTATATTGGTAACAGTGGGAGTGGTATTCTGTGGCTAATTAACGGTCCATTTATACGGACCTTATATCAATATACGGTCCGTAAATCAATATACAGTCCGGACCGTATATCCGAGGGGTGAATGTTTTAATTGTTATATATCTCAACCCTTTCTATTTTTGTTCATTCTCCACCCTTCTCCAAACCCTCAATACCCTTGAAAACCCTCTCTAACACATCCAAATTATTCCAAAGTGAAATCAAGGATTAAAAGTGTGATTTAAGTGCTAAAGTTCCCGGATTTCTTGTGGAGTCCTAGTTCCTCTTCTTGTGGAAGTTTTGGAAGGTGTTTCATGGTGAAGTAACCTATGTGTTAGAGCATTATTGAGTTCTTGAGGTAAGGTTTCATATTATTTCTATGATTATGATGTTATTAGATGTTTATACAACTTGATTGAAGGAAGAAAGTGAGAGAGAAAGCTCAAACTTGTGCTAGAGTTTATGTTGAGCTTATGGACTATTTTGACTATGACGTTATTGTGTTATTGAGATCATTTTCTTGTGTATGGATAAGGGTTGATGTTGTTATAATGTTGTTATTGTTTTACCTCATGAAGATGGAGGGAGAAAGAGTATAAGGTATCGTATACGAAGCATATATTGGACTGTTTTGATGTATATCCTTAGTGTTGATGATTTGAGTTAAACAGGAGTTAGTAGAGGTTGTGGTTGTTGATATTGGTTTGTTTATTGAGTTATAGTTATTGAGAAATAGGGGAAACACTGTCCGTTTCATTATAAAACCGAATTATTAATTGATATACGCGATATATTACTATCATCTAAGTTTGTAGATGAATTCATTTGTTATAGGATTGGTGTATTAGCTACGATGAGTTTGTTGTCAGATTATATTGGTGACTCGAGGTATGTAAAGCCTGTGCTTTCTTTCCTCCGCATGATTCCATATATAGTAAGAGCCTAATGAGTCTTATGGCAAGAAACTTGTGGAATAGAGCTTGTCATAGTGATATACAACTTCCAAGTGTTGTATTGTACTTTCCGAGAGATTCTTATCCAAACTCCTTATGTTCTGGATGTTAGTGGAGTTTGATAGACATAACAGAGCCTTGTATCCTTCAGCATATATATGATATACAACATCATACACATATATTTTCTTTAGCCTGGCTGCTTGGTCAGTGAGACATATTGCCTGGCCGCTTGGTCAGTGAGACATATTGCCTGGCCTACGGCTCAGTGAGACATATTGCCTGGCCGCTTGGTCAGTGAGACATATTTCCTGACCTACGGGTCAGTAAGACATATTGCCTGGCCGCTTGGTCAGTTATTGCCTGGCCGACGAGTCAGTGAGATATTATTGCCTGGGCTTATGGTCAGTGAGATTTTATAGTTCCCTAGCCACTTGGTCAGTGATATTTATATTATTATTATATTTCATTTTGATATGGGACAGATTAGGTGAGTTATCTCAGGGCATTCTTTAGTCTCCAGTGTATTATGCTTTCAGTTCAGTTTCAGTATTATATTTCCTTACATGCTCGATACATTATTTTGTACTGACTTCCCTTTTGTCGGGGGCACTGCATTCATACTTGTAGGTACTAATAGACAAAATACGTGACAGACTTCCCTAGTAGGCGGGACCAGAATTAAGCCGATTAGTGAGCTCCTCTTATCCGTAGTTTCTAGGTCTGTTGGAGTCTTCCTTTATGTGTTTATAGACTAGATGGGTAGGCCGGGCCCTATCCTGACCATGATCTTGTTATGTTTTCCTTAGAGGCATATAGACGAGTCCTTTATATAGTATGTCAGTGGTGTAGCGTTACCGGCCTTGTATATCTCTATTTGGTACCGTTGGGTGTGTACATTCATAGCAGCCTCATCTGCTTGCTCAGTTATATATAGTTTTGGGTGTGTGTGCCCCGTTTAGATGAGATAGCCAGTCTTTATATACATATACAGAATGTGGCCTTGTCGGCTTGTTGGTATTGTCTGTTTGCAGGTAGGCCCTGTTGACCTAAGTTGAGGGTTATCCCTCTAGAGTTATAGGTTCAGAGTGATTCGCAGGGGCGGAGTGTGGCACCGGGTGCCACCCATGCCTTTTCATATTTGTGGTATGACAAATGGCATGAGTGATCATGATGATACGGGTGTCGATGTCTAGGTGCGGACCTTGGCGAAAGACCATGATTCCCAACAAACATATACAAAGGCTAAAGGCTGAGTTTCTTCCCAAGTCTTGCAAGTATGGAACTCCGTTAAATGTTGTATAAAACCTTCTAGACTTCCAAAGAAAATGTGTAAACCTCGAAAAGACATGATTGGGCCAAAGATCCAATTGGCGTTGGCAAGGGAGAATTTCTTAGGAATCTCTTCTGGACTTGGTTTTTGAGGGACCAAAATATTTTCATCGGGTGTTTTTCTTCTTCTTACGCATGTACCTGCACTGTCTAAATAATCTGAAATCTCTTCCAACGTCAGTGTCATTTCTACATCCCCGAAGAGAAAGACCATTATCTCACAACCTCACTACCAGGTGAGGACTTCGATCAATTCCTCTCACCCTCTTATCGTCATTAGGGAAGGTAGATATCCAAATAGTTTATGACCCTTTTCTGTTGATGTTATGTCCCGTACTTTTGCATATTTGGGAAATTTTGGAATAATTGTGACTCGTAAGGAATAAGGCCATATTTTGATTTCATTTGATACATATGTTGTTGCTTATGAAAAGTGTTGACGCGGAAGCATCGGGGAAGGCTAAGGGAGAAATTGAAATTTTGGAAATTAGTTTCGTGAATTACAAAAATAAGATCTTAATGAATTGAGCTCAAAAAATAAATAAGAAAGATGAGGCCCAAAGTGCAAGGGTGGCCGGCCAAGAGGCCTTGGCCCAACCCATTTAAATGGTCATGTGATCAATCATGTGACTTGTTAATATAAGTGGATGATCATATGCATATTCATCCATTAGAAAGTTCAAGAGAAAAAAAAAAAAAAAAAAAAACAAAGGAGGAGTGAGAGTGCAAAGGCCATTCGGCCAAGCATAAGAAAAGAAAGAAAAAGAAAAAAAATTCTAAGTCTTTCAATCTTGATTCAAAAATTTTGTTCTTCTTGAATTCTTAACAAGTTCAAGACGCCCTTCGACGTGGTACAATTAGTTAAGCGAGAGAACAACGTTTGCGGCAAGTTGAAATTTGAAGAAAAAGGTAAGATTTCTATTCTTTTATGCTATGGAAGAGGTATACATGTCATAATGATTGGGATTGGATGAGGATTATGGAATGGTGATATGTGTGTGCATAGCTCGTGTATGTGTGTGTGAAGTGTGTGGCCGTGAGCCATAGTGGTATGGGGATGGTGAGTTATATTTTATTTAGTTTGTTAGTTGTGTCGTTGTGGCGTTTACGACGTAAATAAAGGTTTAACGGGTTGAGTTGGCATTGAAATTGGTTGTAGGTTGTTATGGGAAATTATGTGATTTTTATATAATTTTTATGTAATTATGAAAGTAAGATCTTAAATGTGAATCATGGTTGTTGTTGATGAATTTGGGAGACGAAAATGTGTCATAAACACTTATGTCGAAGAATGGAGGTTCTGAATGAATTATGATTTCGGTGGAATTTTTGTATGTTTTGCAAATATTTTGTATAATGATATGGAATACTTCCGGATTGTGTTGGGATGATTTTGATTAGTAAATGAATATAGAAATGTTGATATTGGCTTGGAATTGTGAAGTTGGAATGGAAGTTATTGAACTATGTAGAAAGGAAGAATATTTATGTTATAACGTATCTTGTGATGATTGTTGATGTTGTTGGCATTGTTGGGTTGTTGTCGTCGCTATTTTGAGCCGAGTTAAATCTTGGGGATGTTGTATGTATAGGGGAGATCTTTGCCCAAATTTTTGCAGACAAGTATTGGTTAAGATTGGAATTTTAAGCCTTATGAATAGTAATTGGCAAATGTGACCATTTGTAGGTTTTGAACGAAACGGGATTTGAGTTTGGACGAGCGTAAGGCGCAACTAAGGTATGTAAAGTTTACCTCTCCTTCTCTTGGCATGTCCTAGTTATGATAGGTCAAAATCCGACCCTCGGGGAAAGTCCCATTCCTCGGAAACGACACCTAAATTTATTTCTTTTTCATTCAATAGAATTGAATCAATAACTTACGCGTTAATGTAAAGCAATGTTCAAACGTCCGTAACTTTTGAAAATGAAAGCGGAATGCCTTGGAATCTTCATGGATGATCCCATGAGACATAATGACCACGTTTTTATGTTCGTTACTCGACTTGACCCGAGGTGGGGCCACAAGTCCCGAGACCCCCTTGCTTGATCTATTTGACTTATTTTCGTACGATGATTAAAGGAAACTCGCGGTTAGTGTTCCGACTACAAGACAATAGTTGTTTTAATTATTCCATTGGGTCCTATGATACATTTTGACATATCCCAACGGTTTCAAAGTGCTTGCTTCGACGTAATCCGTTAGAACATCCAAGAAGGTACGTATCACGACCGTCGTCTTATTTCTCTCCTAAATGACTTATCGTTCGCACCGACTTATGAAATGTACTTTGGGGTAATTCTCGCTCTTTAGTTTCGAGTTTGATATGTGTTCGTAGGCCTCTCGATATGAATAGTCCGGCACAAATATTCTGATATAAATACTCTGATACGAGTAGCCCGATACGAATATTTGATACAAGTATCTTGGTATAAGCATTGTGATATAAGTATTCTGACAGGGATACTTGACATACGTATTTTGATACAGGTACTCCGATATGAACATTTGACATAAGCATTCCGTTATAAGTAATCTGATTTGGCTATTCTGAAATAAATACTCCGGTACAAGTAGTTCGATATGGGTACTCCCAATCCTGATATATGTCCTGATATATGTATTTTGATATGAATATTTTGGGATAAATATTCCGATATACGCGCTCTGATGTGAATATTCTGATGTGGTTTGGTATAAGGAATCATTAAGATAATACGTTATAAATATTTCGATAAAAGTATTTTACTATAAGTATTATGATATAAGTACTTTGATATAAGTATTCTGACATAAGTATTTTGATACAAGCACTCTGATACAAATATTTTGATGCAAGAATATTGGCATAAATATTCTAATATAAGTCTTCTGATATAAGCATTTCGGTTAAGTAATCTGTTACGAATAATCTGACAGTACGTTCGATCATTCCATAGAGTCTTGATTTATGCGCATTTAGCTTCTTACTACTCTGCTCGTGCACTTGTTACGATCTCCTTCGCCGGATCCCGGGCTGGTATGTATCGTGCGTTTGGTTCGCCGAGCCCTTTGTCTGAGGGCCGTGTTCCACACATAAATTCTGAAGTACGAGGTGTTCGGTTCCGGGGCACTGTGGTATATGTCCGTCCCCGGTTACCGTGTATATGGAGTATGATATGTCCGTCTCCAGGAGTACCGTGGCATATGTCCGTCTCCGAGTACGGTGGTCGATTCGAACCTTGTGGGTATATGTCCGTCTCCGATACCGTGTGCGGTTACGGGGTACTTGTGGTATATGTCCGTCCCGCCCGTGTATATGGATTATGATGTGACCGGTTCCCCGGTTCTCGTGTATATGTCCGGTTCCCGGGGTACCGTGTCTATATTATGATATGTCTGGTTTTCCGGCGTGGTATATGTCCCCGGGCACCGGGTCTACGTTATGATGTGTTATGGCGCCAGAGACGGGAGTGGCGATCATGTTCCTGTGCCCTGTGTGTGACTCTGATTTGCATCACTTAAACTCTGAAAGTAGGCATTTTGATATTCTGGATAAGATACCCATTTTCTGTACTTCTGACTCCGATCATGATTCAGTATGTCAAACTTCTGCACCTTTGATTTTGATAAGGCTCTGTCCGCTATACCTCCGTATGTCTGATTCTGATTATGGTTTGTTGACTATACTTCTGTACATCTGGATTTGTTTATGATTCTGTTTACAGTATTTCCGACTTTACATACTCGGTACATTTTCCGTACTGACCCCCTTTCTTTGGGGCTGCGTTTCATGCCACGCAGGTATAGACGCGTATTGAGGTGATTGGTCAGCCTAGGATATCTGTTCTGCTGTTCGGAGTGCTCCTTTGATCCGGAGCCCACATTTTTGGTACAGATCTTTTATTTATACACAACACATCTTTGTGTTTATGACTATTCTGGGTACGGCGGGGCCCTGTCCCGTCATATGATTCTGTCGTCTGTATTAGAGGCCTGTAGACATATATGTGGGTCATGGGTCGCCATTGCTCGGTTATGTCTGTGGGTTGTGCTAACGGCCTTAACGGCTGGTTTGTATATATATTTATGATTATGTCTCGGCACGATATGTACGATGTTTGCAACTGCTTCAGAATAATATTCATATAACTTAGCAATGTTGGGCATGAATAAGATATGATTATGTCGATTCCGTAAGTTGGTGCGTACGGGTGTCCAGCTCGGACGCTAGTCGTGGCCCACGGGGTTGGGTCGTGACAGTTGATCTCCACTTAGGTTGTCCCACCATATTCTTAGCAAATCGGGTGTCTCAATCATATACCTACTCAGTCATATACCGTTATTGGTATACACTCATGGCATGGTTAATCGAGCACATACAACACATACAATGAGGAAACTAGTCAAAGAACCTGGTTCTTATGACTATCAGTTATGCACTTCCTTTCCAATTGAAAGTTGCGTAAATATGTCTATACCGCCAATCCATCCCAATTAACCACATCAAAATTCCCTCCAAAAAAAACCAACTTGAGTTACCCTATACCAATACCCAAGTTAACAAATCCCCTTCCTTGCTTGCAAGTCCATATCTATTGGTCAATAAACACCTCAACCCACATTAGATTATCACCAATAGAAAACTCTCAACTAACATATACCAAAAAATTGAAAAATCTGTTACTATAGTACACAAGCAGTGACCCATGGGGGAGGATAGAAGTGAGAGTTTTGTAAAAGAAGAGGGAGAAACTTAACATGGAGACACATTGGAAGAGTTAGTAACTAGGGGGTATAGGGAATAACAAGATGGAAAATTCTCAGTCTTGAATAAAAAAATATATAATGGCTGGCTCAAACTAATTCAGTACGTATGAAGAAAGAAGAAGACGAGAATGATTGAGAAGGGAGACTACATTGAAAAAAAGAGTACCAAAGACAGATATATGTACTCACTTACATAGGGACTTACTAACCAATTTGAGCTTAAAAGAACCTGGCCCCTATCCCCTCGCAGTTTATACCAAGCCCAAATCCTACCGAATACTGACAAACATTCATATCTTTCCTAGTAGTGCATAATGATATGTAACAATCTTTTGATTTGGGTCTTATTACTTAAAGTGGTGCATGTGAATATTCCTCTTAAGATCATAAAAATATTACGATGTTAGTGCTCTTGTATCATGCTCAAGATAATGCAGCCCGAGTGGCCATGAGTTTGATATTGATCAAATACACTGGATCTTTTTTATAGTGTTACGATCCATTTTTGACATTGAGATGAAAATGTGCCATAACTTGGCTATTTATTTGAACACAAAGTGGACGCATAATTTTTACGGAATTAGGAAACCATTTTGAAAAGAGATTGTAAAACCTTATTTTTGAAAATTAGAACAACGGTAAGGGTTCTGCTGATTCCTCGAGAAAGGTGTTAAGCACCACAAGAAATTCGCAAATGCGGTTACTAGCGGGTTTAAATATTTTTGTGGCTAAAAGAATAACTTTTTCTTGGTAAATAAACATTTTATTTATTACCAAAGTGGAGAATTACAAATCAAACACTTTAAAAGAAACATAAAAAGATTGCACTCTACTGACTGGACATGCACAGTTAGTTCCCTTCACTACTCTCAGGCTAGATATTCACAAGCACATTGCCTAAATCATGCTAACAAGGGTACCAATTAAGAGAACTATGTCTACTAGCTAATTTTTCCTTCGTGCTAGCTCTAACAAAGACCTCTTGGATGATTATTTTGACAAGGTTTTTACTTGAACTTCTTCTTCCTTGGAACACAACTCGGTTCCTCTCCAACCAAATATGGTATGTTGTTGCTGCCAGCACTATTTTGAACATAGTTGCTTCACTACTCTTTCCATTGTATCTAATCACACACCATTGTATTTCATCTACCCATCTTGAAGGTACTCCATTAATTCCTTGCTTGTGCAGCAGTTTTGACCATATGCTACCAGAAATGTCACATCGAAAAACTGATGATCAATGGTTTCATGTACTTTCTCACACATGGGACAGAGTGGATCTACTTGCATTCCCATTTAGCCAATATGTCTCTGGTGTATAACCTCCGATGAGTTAAGAACTGCATAATGAACATCCATTTGGAGCACCATGAGTGTTACATATGATCCTCGTCCAACTAATTTTTGAGCAATCACCCAACAACTTATTATACAGTCTTTTGATTGAGAATTTATGCATAGCTATCAGTTCAGCTTCTGTCACACCAGCTTTCTTAATGTATTTCCTGGCTTTAAGGACTTTCTGAATTATCCAACAAGCTTGTTTAGGAGACAACCCCCATGATTATGCATTTTTCACATAATAGATATGAACTCATTGAATCCAAAGCCCATCCTTCTTTTTTCAAAGATTCCATAACATTTTCGACAAAGCAGCTTTGTTCTAGAATTGTAGATTAATTATATTCATACCTCCTACATTTTTTGGCATACAGAGCTTCTCCCATACAATGAAAGCTTTTTTTGAGGTATCAACTCCACCTGTCCGTAAGAAGGTTCTACACATTATTTCAGTTGCCTCCATTATCTTCTTAGGCAACAAAAAAAGTTGGGACCAATATGCCTTAATAGAGAATAGTACTGCTTTCAGTAGCTAGAGTCTCCCTGCATATGACAAGAATCTTGAGGTCCAAGAAGTGACCCTACCCAACATCTTATCAAGGAGTGGTTCACATAGAGCTATAAATATCCTTTTGGTGCTCAATGCCACTCCCAAGTGTCTAATAGGCAGATCCTCTTTAGGAATTCCAAGAACCTCTAGAATTTGAGTCTAAATTGTTTGCTTCACACCTCCAAAATAGATAAAGCATTTTTGCAAATTTTCTTTAAGACCGGATGCTTGAGAAAATGGATTGAAGCATTGGAACAAAGGCTTGTACTGAGAGGACATCCCCCCTGCTAAATAAAAGTAGGTCATCTACAAAGCTTAGTTGAATCACCTTCAGTTTAGCACATCTTGGATGAAAATGGAAGCTTCTATCATTATGGAAAGACTTGAGCAACCTATTTAAGCATGGCAATGACAAAGAGATAGAGAGATATGGGGTCTCCTTTCCTCAATCCTCACTTAGCAGAAAAAGGTGTTGTGGAAGCACCATTAATATTGATAGAATAGGATATAGAAGTTTAGGCAAGCCATTATTCATTTGACAAAGGTATCAAGCAACTGAAGACTGATCAATACTTGTTCTAGGAACACCCACTATATTGAGTCATATGCTTTTTGTAAGTCAATTTTCAATATACATCTAGCTAAAATCCCCTTTCTAGAGTACCCTTTTACCAATTCATGCCTCAGCACTATGTTATCAGAGATGAACCTACCAAGGACAAATGTTGACTGACTCCCAACAATGAGATGAGTTGTTTCCTGAATTCGAAAGTGAGTACTTGGGTTCTCCCAATAATTAAAAAGTGTAGCATGCTTGAATCTAACTGGTGTTCGCATTTCAAGTACTTAACTCATCCTTTTGGTAATGATCTTGGCTATAATCTTGTATAAAACATTACAACATGATATACGTTTATAATCTTTAATAGAGGTGGGCTGCTTCACTTTGGGAATAAGAGTTACTAATGTGCAATTGACTGGCTTGTAGAGAGTAGTAGAATTAAAGAAATGCAGTACTCCTTCCATGACATCCTCTCCAATAGTATCCCAAGTTTTTTTTGCAAAAGAATGAATTGTATCCATCACCCCCCTGGTTCTTTGTTGTCCTTAATATCCTTGACTGCCTCTACTATTTCAGGTAAGGTAACACTGGATATCAAATTCAGTTATTGAGCTCTGGATAGTACATTACCCTGTTGTATTACCTCAGGCTTGACAATAGGAAGTTGTAATGTAGTTGTTCCTAATAACTGTTTATAGAAGCCAACCACTTATTCTTGCACCTCTGTAGCACTTTGTAAAAGCTTCCCATCTCCAGTTGCTAGACTCCTGATGTGATTTTGATCCATTCTATTTCTCATACATGCATGGAAATAGGCTGTATTAGAACCCCTAGCTTCAGCCAAATAACTCTAGCCTTTTGTTTCAGTGCACTTTCCTAGATCATGTACCATTTCTCAAATTCAACTTTTAGGCCTAGTTGTTCATCAAATAGCAGTTGGTGGTCTCTGGGCATCTACATTTGAGTTTCGATATCCTTAAGCTTCTGTTTTGTCAATGTTATCTTGTCCTCCACCCCCTTAAACTCGGTAGTATTCAATAATTTGAGACTATGTTTCAGCCTATGAAGTTTATTCCAGACCCTCTCCATTGGCTAACCAGGACATCTTTGTTGCCAACTCTACTGAACAATCACTCTGAACTCCTGATGTGCTGTTAAGAAATTAAAGAATTTGAAAGGCTTAGTTCTCTTGTCTTGCCTCTCATCCAAAGGTCACACTCAAGGGACAATGGTCAAAGAACTCAGTTCCATTACTATGACCTCCAAAGCATCCCACATCTGAGCCCATCTTGCATTCACCAACCCCCGGTCAGTTCTACCAAAGACATGGTTATTTGTCCATGTATACTCCCTTCTAATAGCCTTCAAGTCCATCATACCGGCAGTTTGGACAAAGTTTGAGAAAACTGTGATTTCACTGGTTTGTACAGGAGAACCCACAATTCAATCCTCAATATCAAAAACAACATTAAAATCACCCAATACTAACCATAGGATTGTAATGTTTTGTGAAAGAGTGATCAAGTCATCCTATAGGGCTTTCCTATCTATTATAGTATACAAACCATAAACAGCTGAGAAGAAAAAAACCTTGTTAGAATCATAGTCTTTCACCTGTCCATGAATAGATTAATCCTTCCTTTGAACCATTGAGAACTCACAGTACCTTGGATTCCATAATACCTATATTCTACCTTTGTGTAATGAGCCGCCCGGTCATTATTTAATACTTCGTGAACCCATTCTCAATCTAGGTCTACGATCTAAAATAGTAAGCCCCATGGGTGTTTAAATGATTAATAGTGGAAAAAATCAATTTCGAAAAGAATTAAAAATCGTGGGCCCGAGCAGAAGTGAGTCCGCTACAGCGGCCAAAGTACCGCCGCAGTGGTCCCACTATAGTGAAACGACGTCCGCGATGGACCAATGGACGCGCTTTTCTATACTCAATTTTATATTTAACCCTTCTTTTTAATAAAAGACCCTCCAAGGCTGCTATTAGGTTTCACAAGAAGAAAAACCCTTGACACCAAGAAGAAGAGGCTTTTCCAACATTCTCCACATCTTTCCCTACAACTATCATCTCTCATGGATTCAGATAAGGGCTAAGAGGGCTAGTATTTCATGAAAATTCAAATACCTGCTCGTCATCGAGGTAGGTTACAGTTTACTTGAGTTAGACTTTGATTAGTGAATCGTATACACATGATTGGTAGGGTGTTGTGTTGTGTCAGGTGTTGACCAATATGAAGGTGAGTGTAAGAGCTAATTACTAAGGGGTATACTTCTGCTTTGAATCTGTTGGACTTAGGGAGTCCCATGATTGGTGGATGCATGGTGAGTATGTTCTGTGGATGCATCATATCTTAGTAAGTGAACTGGATAGAAAGGTCTAAGGCTAAAAATTAGGAATTAGACATTAGTGTAAATGAGGAGATAAGACTTAATAAACTGGCCTAAGGGAATACGAGATAGGACTACATTTGACTAGTCGGATAACCGGTATTACTGTGGGAATAAGAGAACTGAAATAACTGGGAGCAGAGAGGTGAGTTCATATCGGTGTAATAATCTATATGGGAAGTCTTGAGGGTGCCCGTTGACTTATTTGCTTATCTTATTGATTTTATATGGTATTTCGTAAACTAATCTTAGTAGACCTGTGGTGCTTACCAGTACGTGTAGTGTACTGATACTACTCTTGCTACATCCTATTTAGGTGTAGGTATGTTGTAGGTTTAAGTTGAAGTTTATTTTGGTGGATTACCAGCCATCTTCCTACAGTCTCGCTCATCTCATTCCAGGTAGAGGCTATGTCATTTATTTTGTTTATCCTTGTATAATAGAAGCTCTTGTACCTGTCTAGACTAGATTCCCGAAATTGTTCAGTTTTCTTGTTTCAATAACAGAGTTAGTATGAGGATTTACTTTTAAATTTGTGATCATTAAGTATTTATTATTAATAAAACTGGCTGAATATTGGGTTGATTGACAAGAGTTCGCCCACTAGTTAGTAATATGATAGGTGCTCGCACGGCTCGTAATTTGGGTCATGACAGTTGGTATCAGAGCCCAGGTTACCGGACTCACAAGTACAAGAGAAAATGTCCAGTAGAGTCTTGTGGAATAGTACGATGACATCCGTACCCATCCACTAGAAGCTATAGGACATCTAGAAGTTTTCCTTTCGCTCATTCTATCATGCTACTCCCAATACTCCATCTCCTAGTTGAATCCAATTGGTATCTGGACGATTCTAATTGGTATCTTGAAAAACTAATTGGTATCTATCGATTTTAATTTGTATCTCTTTCTATTGACTCAAGGAAGACCTTCTATGAGTAGGATGCGTGTTAATTGTGTGAAAAAATGGGAATTCTGTGCTAGTATTAAGTGTTATAAATTGTGTGTTATTTTAGGAGGATTAGCAAGTCAAAATTTCATTCGTACTCGTCAGGTGAAAACCGTGTTGGTACGCGCTAAGCAAACGAACGAGCCCCTGCGAGACCTCAATTGGTGGGAAATTATACGCCACTAACACTGTAGCTCCACTGCAGTGGTGTGGAGACTGCTATAGCGGGCTCGCTATAGCGAATAATCATTTGCTACCACCGACCCAGCATTTCTCTAGTATCGCTATAGCGAGACCAGCCTCGCCATAGCGATACCGCTGCAGCGGTCAAGCGACCGCCGCAGCAGTGCCACAAGACCAGTGACCTTCCCTCTGTTCCCTGTTTTCCCAACCTGTTCATACATCAACAAAATTCAAGAACAATCCAATTTCAAAGCCATTACCTGCATAAAACATCCCCCCGACTACGACAATTGTCTTACGAGTGCCCTTAAACCGAAGCACCCGTACCAAAAACAATAAAAAGAAAAATATCCTAGCATTCCAAGCAAACCAAACATAAGAAATTGTCTGAACAACAAGCCATACAAGGGCAAGGGATAACAAAGTTGATGTAAATAAGGGGGGTGGGCAAGAGTCTCTAAGCCACTCCCCTGCTAGTCGCCTCGTCACCACCATCCTCCGAGTTGCTAGAGTCCTAGCTGCCAAGCCCGGACACACTCAGGAAGGAGAACTGAGGGATATCTCTGGCGGTTACCTTGGGGTGCTTCGCCTTCGGGACTAGGGTCTTCAAAAGGCTTATGATGCCTTTCCACATTCTCATGAACAGCTTGTCCCTAGCCCGGCTCTTCTTCTTCTCCCTGTCCAAGTCCTCCCGGAGATCCACATAGGCCTGGGCCAAAGATCCATAGGCGCCCTGCCAGGCATCCACAGTGTCCCCCATCTTGGTCTGGGCATCCATATAACTCTTCATCTGATCAGAAGTGAAATAGCTCGCACCAGCGACACTACTAGACGGCCCGACCTCCATGGAAGGTCGTGCAAACCCCATCATGACCTCCTTCACCGTAGCCATATCCGCATCCATATGCTCTAAGGTACCCGGGGCCTGTGAATGACCACTCCCATCGCCGCCCTGTTGGCCATCGCTGTCCTCATCGTCGTCTGACTACTTACTCAGCTGAGGATTATGCGAAGCTTTATATCAAGGAGATAGTCTGACTTTTTGGTGTCCCCATATCTATTATATCTGACAAGGAGCGTAGTTTACCGCTAATTTCTAGAAATCCTTTTAGAAGGGTTTGGGGACTCAAGTGAATCTTCGCACAGCATTTCATCCCCAGAGAGACAAACAGACTGGGGGTACTATTCAGACCCTCGAGGACATATTCCGGGCAGGTGTGTTAGATTTCAGAGGTAGTTGGGAAGATAATTTACAGCTTATTGAGTTCTATAATAATAGCTATCATTCCAGTATCCAGTTGGCCCCGTATGAAGCTTTATATGGGAGGAAGTGTAGATCACTTATCGGATGGTTCAAAGTAGGGGAATCTAAGTTATTAGGGCCAGATTTGATTTAACAAGTAGTGGAGAAGGTTAAGCTTATTCAGGACCGACTATTAACAGCCCAAAGTCGTCAAAAATCTCATACAGATAATCATCGATGAGATCTATAATTCCAAGTTGATGATTGGTATTTCTAAAGGTACCTCCTATGAAAGGCGTTATGAGATTTGGAAAGAAGGGTAAGCTTATCCCTCGATACATTGGACCTTACAAGATTGTACGTAGAGCGGGGCAAGTGGCCTATGAGTTAGATCTACCTCCCGACTTAGAATCAGTCCATCCGGTCTTTCATGTATCGATGCTTCGTAAATATATCTGAGATCCTTCCAGAATCGTTCATGTTGATGATGTTCAGGTTATCGAGCAGCTACCATATGAAGAGGTTCCCATTTCCATTCTAGACAGACAGGTTCGAAGATTGAGGAATAAAGATGCAGCTTCAGTCAAACTCCTTTTGAGGAACAGAAATGTCGAGGAAATGACTTGGTAAGCTGAGGAAGATATGAGATCCAGGTATCCGCAGTTGTTTCCACTCCCAGCAGAGGTCCAGACGGAGACACTATTACCTTCAGGTGTATAGTGTTTCATTTCTTAGGATTATTAGTCGTGTGAGGCCATTATTGCTATTATTTATTGTAGCCCTGTGGGGCGTTGGATATTTTAGGTTGCCGTGGGAGGTTGATAGGAGTATAGTTACAGGGGATACTCTGCCGAAATTATTATAGACCCCTAAGAATCTAATATTCAAGGACGAATGTTTCTAAGGGGGAAAGAATGTTATGCTTAGTATTTTCGTATGTCAAGTTTCTTCATGAGTTGGTGGCCATAGATTGGGAAGCGGGGTTATTTACGAGGATATGTGAAATT
>NC_081349.1:2653819-2809794 GCF_029784015.1 Lycium ferocissimum | reverse complement strand
ATGCCATAATTTTCATATGATCACATATTCTGTCGACTTGTACACTACAAAGGATATTTCCAGAACATTTGTTGTATTTGTCATTTTTGTTTGATTAATAGTCCGAAAGTTTATGTATGTATATAATAAGAGTCAGTGGGTTCGCTCGGCTCCGAACGTGGGGTCGGGTGCCCATCACACCCTAGTAAAATCAGGGTGTGACAAGGAGGCGCCACCAGACGCAGGTACAGGTAATTTAGACTCTTTAATTGGTTATGTTGATTGATGTATGAACTGTTTGTGATTATTGTAAAAGAAACTCCCCCAAATGCTTATAAGATCCTGTAAGGCTAATTTAACATTCGAGGACGAATGTTCTAAAGGGGGGAGGATGTTATATCCCGTATTTCGTACATTGGGACAATTCGGTTTAACTATGATAAGTTAGGGCCAAAACCATTTCGGAATACAAAGTCGGGATTTTTGACCTTCGATTTTATTTTGAGACATAAGTTGTTCATGAATTTGTTGGCATGGAATGATTAGGAAAATTTGGGACCAAAAGTGATATATTTGGAAGTTGAAAATCATGCAAAATAGGCCTTGTGGCCGTGTGAATGGGAGATGGATCCCACACATTTTGTGTTCAATTTTAATTGCTCCAACACATATGTGTGGGCCATAGACACATGTGCAACTCTTGTGGGAGCTTAAAAGATGATCACTAAGTCATCTTATTCATTCCAACACTTAGAAAAAATAAGAGCAAGAAGTTGAAGACTAGTGAGGCTCTCGGCCAAGAGAGGGAGAAAACCAACTTTCATTCAAGCCCTTCTAAAAATATTTTGTTGATGCAAAACCACTAATTTGAGGTCCCTAAGTAACGTGGAAGCGTTGTTCGGGTCATCCAATCACCCGTTGTGTAGATCGCAAACCCTAAGCCACTTGGGGAGTTGAAGAAGAAAGGTAAGATTTGATTATGTTTTATGTGTTATAAAGGTTGTATGTATGTTGTAGTATGTTGAAATGGATAAAAATCATGAAATATGGCATGTTGGAGTGAAGGTGGTGTGTGTAGTATATAGCCGTGTGGGGTGCGTGTGTGTTGTGTTGTATTGAAGCCATGAATTGAGGTCTAGTTAGTATCTTATGATCATTGTAGGGTGAAGAATGAATGAGAAGCATAAATATGTATATATGTTTTGTTGGCTGAAAATGGGTCATGGTATATGACAAAGAATGGAATAATATCGCTTAATGTTTTAGTCGTCGTCGTTATGAATTCTATGTTGGGAATGAGCTTTTAATGATTCAAGATTGATGTTGTAAATGTATGGGCTGAATTGAAGGTTATTATGCGTTTGATGTAATTTGTGTATTTATGATAATGATATCGTTATAGTATGGATTGTTGATGCAAATCATGATTTGGAAATGAGGAATAGACTATAGGGAGGTTCTCGGTTTGGGGACGCTTTTCGGGCAAATTGGAGCTTTGTTGGATTGTTGGAAGTATTGTATGAATTGGTTAAAATGTTGTTGAATGTTGTTGGTATGGATTTGGATTAGTACATGAACGTATAAGCGTTGATGTTGGCTTGAACGTGAGTCGTTGAATCGAATATGTTGAAAGTTGTTGAATGATGTAAAAGAGAGTTATTAGTGTTATATTGCTTTTCGGATTGATTATTAATGTTGCTAGGTTAGTTGTTGTTGTTGTTGTTGTTTATTTTGGCCGAGTTAAATTCTCGGGGTGGCCTATTTACAGGGGAAATGCTTTTGAAATTTCTGTAGAATTAAGGGCAAAATTGGAATTAAATGCCCAAAATGCCTATAGCTAATGTTAGCATATTATGACTTGTTTGTAGACCTTGGAGAGCCCGAGGCGTAGATTGGCTTTAGCTTGAGTTTGGATTAGCGTTGAGTGCGTACGAGGTATGTAAAGCTTGGCCCTTCCTTCTTTTGGCATGCCTTAGTTTTGAATAGGCTATGACACGAGCCCCGAGGGAATTCTACTCTCGCGATCCGACCATGTCTGTGATTCTTATTTGTTTCTTGGTCTTCGTATGCTTGATAAGATGAAATATTGGCCCTTATGTCTTTTGTATGACTAAGTTTCAAAAGTTTGGTTTTTAAAAAGAATTTTGTTCCTAAATGATTCCGAAAATTACGAAAGTCCGTAACTTTCACAGACAGAACCGGATCGCTTCGATATGCTCAAAAATGATTCCATGATGTATGATGACTATGTTTTCCATAGGCGGGGCCGGCTCGGGTCGACACCCCACCGTGGGCCCCGCGACTTTCTTTTGGTACTTTGACGACTTTTGTAAGGATACGATATGACTATTATCCCGATTTCAAGTATGATTAGTTTACTTACCTTTTTAAGTTTATGATAATGATCTTATGCATATGATTTTGGTACGTAACTATGATTTCTGAAATTTGGTGTGAGATGTTTCCGAGTGATATTCGAAAGAAAATCTGATTTGACTACTGTTTTGGCTTATAAATGACGGTTCGTTGTGATTAACATATTAAGTCTTTGAAATTGTTTTGAACTGTATTTGGTTACTCACGATTCTGTTCGTATATTCTGTGGTTACATTTTTCGCCAAGTCCCGGGCCGATTATGTTTTCGCACGCACTAGGTTGTATTCTGAAATATGATGTGTATTCCGAAACATGATGTGATACTAAGTCTGATATGATATGATGGTCTGATTTACCGATGCGTACTCTGAATTATGATGTGACCGGTTCGCCGAGCCCCTTTTCGGCCGGGAACCGCGTATATATTCTGGTGTTATGATATGACCGTACGCCGAGCCCCTTTCGGTCGGGTCATCGTGTATGTATGCTATGTTGTATGTTATGTATATGGATTCGGAAATATGATCAGTTGGTTTCAGATCTGGTGGTGGGGCAAACCCAATGGTGGGGCAAACCCAGTGGTGGGGCAATCCCAATGGTGGGGCAAACCCAATGATGATGCAAAATTTCACATTGGTTTAGGCAAATCCCACATTGGTCTAGGCAAATCCCACATTGGTTTAGGCGAATCCCACATCGGTTAATGTCAGCTCATATGATAAGGTATGATGTTATGATGTGCTTCGGTATGTATATGTATGATCTACATTCCAGGAGTAAGCGTATTGGCATTCTGATTATGATAATTGTCCTCTGTGCCTCTGTTGCATGACTTGCGTGTCAGATGACAGCATTTTGGTATTCTGGTTATTATGTTTACTTTTTATACCTCTGTTCCGATCATGACTCAGATTTGTTACTATGCCTTCTATTTTGCATACTCAGTACATATTCCGTACTGAACCCCTTTCTTCGGGGGCTGCGTTACATGCCCGCAGGTACAGATACGCGTTTTGGTGATCCACCGGCGTAGGATTTTCGTTCTGCTGTTCAGAGTGCTCCCTTTGTTCTGGAGCCAATATTTTGGGTATATACTCTTCCGATGTATATGATTATGTTATTCAGGGTACGGCGGGGCCCTGTCCCGTCATCTGATTCGGTTGTTCTGTAGTAGAGGTCTGTAGACATAGATGTGGGTTATGTACCGTTTTGTTCGGATGCGACGTGTGAGTTGCGTTTGGGCGGCCCATCCGCCGTGGCAGCCTTGTCGGCTGCGTATATATATGCTTTGACATGTTATGTATATTATGACAGCCTTACCGGCTTCTGTACAGTTTATGTGTTTGTATGCGTCCATTTGGAGCCACGTTTGATATTTATAGATATATAAGCCATCTGTATGTGATTCTGTTTGACAAGTGCGTATAGGTGCCCAGTTCGGGAACTAGTCACGACCTACGGGGTTGGGTCGTGACATATTCGACTCCGTACTTAGAAATTGAACCTTGAGTTGAGGTCTGTTTATCCTTGTTGTACGAATTGGCTTGCTTATCTTGTTAAGCGACGTGGAAGAGTATACTGTTGAGGTTTGACATGTCTCAAGTAGCAGGTGCGAACTTGTTCTATAATTGGTCTTAGTATGGTTATTTCTATTTGATGACTTAGGTAGTATTGTTGTGAATCTTGGCTCGTATTGTGTGATTAGTGGATTGTGGAGTAGAAGCTCATATCTAGGTGCAAATGTTGTATTGATTCCTTGTGGTAGAACCCTTTCCCTGTACTGATTCTGTGGATTGACTCAGTTATTGCCTAACATACTTATCTTTTGTTGCTATTGTTATTATGATCTTCTAATCGTTGGCGACCTATGATATTTACCAGAACGAGTGTTGTTCTGATACTAATCTTGCTACACCCTATTCGGGGTGTAGAGTTGTTACAGGTTAAGTTTGTGGATTAGTAACTTCCGAGGATTCCCCGACGTCTATCTTTAAGACTTCTGTTAAATTCTATTCCAAACAGAAGTTGTGCCCCCATTGTATTTTATTTACTCCAGTTGTACCTTAGAGGCTCTTGTACTAGTCTAGACGCGATTTTGGGAATTGGTATTTGTAAAAGTATTTCTTGTATAAATTCTGATTTTAATGGATAATGGAAATTGTTAGTGTTGTCTTATTCGTTCTTTATATAAAGTCAGTGATTTTGGTCAAAAGGGTTCACCTCCTAGGTGGGATTTGGGAGGTGCGGCCAAACATTCTAACTCATCAAAAATCGTGCTACAAACTCGTTTGTGCACTTGGATTTCCCAAAAGAGGTCTCCTTGACCGGGTGTTGACTCAAGTCAACTCATCCCAAACTAAACGCAATCTTTCCAACGAACAAACCAAAACCCAAACGGATGCCTCACTCGACTACCTCGAGAATCGTGCTGCACATACAGGTAAGTCACAAGCACATACAAAAAACTATGGGATGGGAATTTTGGGGAAAGACAGTAAAATGCCAAAAATGACCAAACTGGTCATTACAAATAGAGAGGCATCCTTATTAAGATTTTAGGTAGATATTATTGATAATACATGCTGACATTCTGGTAGAAGTGTTCATATATTATATCATTTAGGATGTCCAGGTATATTGAATAACTTTTGACATATTCCCCATCATTCCCGCAAACAGTTGATAATGTAGAAGCATTGGTCTGTGAATGTTGATTCATTATAGATAGACCGCAAACGAGTCATTTAAAGGGGGAGTACAAAGTAGTATCCTAAATGAAGAATATTTCTTCTTTTATCTTTCTTTTAGATAACTTTTAGCTATGAACTTTGTGGTTTCGCCGAGCAAAAAATCTTATTACCATCCAATTGATCAAAACACAATAATGGATATGACTCAAATGCTTCGATACGTGCAGAAGCAAACTTCCTTATTTTCAGAAATTCCACATGTAATGCTATATCTTACTTTATGTAAGCATATCTAATACACATCCATACCTGTTATGAGACAACGACAATTATAGCAATGATAAAAACATAGAAGAACACATAATTTTAATGTGAAAATCCTTAAGGGAAAGACAACCACGATCATCACCAACTCTTAGTATTCAATGAAAGATGTTTTTACAAGGATTCATAATTATGAAGGAAATTCATGTATATATAGGTTGTCTCCCCCATAAATCCCTGCAGTCAATCATTGGAACTGGTCCTTACATCAGTCCCACAAACATAACACATAACCATTATCTGAAGGTGTTGGACGCTTCTTCACATAGCCTTTCTATAGTAGAGTTGGGATATTAAATGAAAACTAGGCTTCTTTTAAACCTCGTGCCATATACTCTGGATGTTGCTCCAAGTAACTAGAAGAAAGACCATTAAGCAACACCACAATAGAAATGCAAATTAAATACTTATTCCGTCGTATCACTGCACCCAATTTAGAACAATCCAAGAAGACATTAGAAAAGAAGCACATTCTGCAAGACCGTTCAACTTGATAAAATGAACATACTTTTGAACTTCAACCTTGAAATGAGGTTTCTCCCCAGATGGCATAACATAATATCTGTAAAATCATGACAAGAAAAAATTAAAGAACCACAACATTTATTAGAGCCTAGGGTCCCAGCTTGAAAGGAAAGCATTAATTGTTCTGAGAATTATTTTAAATACAACCACCAAATTGGTGGAAATTTATTCAAAACAAAGAATCTGTACAAAAAATACAGAAAAATGCAGAAATTCTAAGTGAAAAAAGAAAGTTGAAATGAAAGCTAGATATCTACAAGATCTGTAACGACTCGTTTCGTCATTACTGTGACTTCCGGGAAATTCGCGACCTTGACCCCCTTAAAAACACCTCCGGATCTTTACCAGTTATGCCATCATAGCGACACGCTGTCGCCCCGACGCTTGCGCTGCAGCGATCATGTGCTCCGCCAAAGCGGACTGGTGGATCATTTAAAGGGCTGCCCCAGCGGTGGGGCTACAGCAGAAGCGATGCTGCCCTATTTAATCCCATTTATTGACTTGATCTAATATTCATTTCCCCAATCAGCAGCTGCCATTAAGAGGAAATTCCATCCCTAGCGACTTACATGTTGGGAAGGTAAACTTCTTAAAGACCTCATTTCATCTTCCTTTAATTCCCTCTTTCTTCTTGCACCATTTATGACTATAGTAGAGCATTAAAGGAGAGTTCTTTCTCTTATCTTATGAGACCTTTAGGAAAAAGTGATAATGATTAATCTAAAGCAATTACTAACTTCAAGATAGCTCTTTTATTGCAAACCTAGACTAAATAGCAAGTGTTAAGCCTAAATCTTCTATTTTCCTAAATGGGATAATTTGTTAGAGGCTATAATGACTTATGGGAATTGGTAAGGTAAGTTTGACCTAGGTAAACATTGTGCTTTAATCCAGAACCTAGAAAGATTATTTTAGGAATGACGACTTTACCCCAACATTCTTCAATTGTTACTCACTCGAATGCACCTATCGTTCATAGACCTTCCGGACGTACAAGTAGATATTCACACACTTGTTGGGCCCTGAGGTAGGTTACAACTTCCTTTCATCGGTAGACTCCTGGTAGACGTACATATACATGTACTAGATGAAGCAGAGAATGCATATATAGGATTTCAGAGATTGGGATGGAAATCTTAGGTTGGTATTGGTATATGGTTTATGTGTTCAGGCTTATGGCTTGTAGACTCTCTAGGTTCATGTCTTGGCATTTCATTGCGTAATAATGGATTCTATGGGAGTTAGGAGACTAGTTGTATGGAACTTGACTTGTTACGATCGGTTGCTGAGAATTTCACGCAAGACTTGCATAACTATGTCACATGTATATTAAAATTGAACCCTAATTTTGTATTGGAGAAGATAAAACTAGTTAATGGAATATGGAATGATTCTAAACTGGATACTCAGTGGTTGACCTGATGAGTTTGAAAATGTATTTTATCATATGTTGATGTCGTAAGGAAATAAAGGAATGATGTTGTGTTGTTAACTCATCTTGATCTATTTAGTTGTTGGTTCGTTGACATGTTGAGACATTGTAAGTTGTGGTTATTGATATATCATGGATTTGATGTTTCGGTACTTACTCATTCAATACAGAGATGAGAATAGTGATTCATTGTGGCTTATTGTGTAGCCTTACTGTTGATGTTACTTGTGTGCCATGAGTGGTACTGTTTATGATTACATTAGTTGTTGATATCACATTTCATCATATTCATATGCATTTCCATGATACATTGACATATGCATGGTTCTGGTACTGATGATGATATGTGAGAGAGTGTAGCCTCCGAGGTTTCTGCCGGAGAGCATAAAAGAGAGATGAGTGTTCGTTGCCCGAGGTTGTGTCACGACCTAACCGGAGGGCCATGATGGCCACCCAGAGCTAACCTACTAAGCACCTCTTAACATACTCCTCATAATAATAGCTAGGTGAGCTGCATGGCTAACTCATAATTACCACAACTGAAGAGACACAAGTTCCATCGAACATATTCACGTCGATATAAACATCATCAACTATGCCCATATGTATAGGCTGATACGGCTGCCAAAATGATATACAAATATATGAACCGGTAAAGTTATGGAGCATCTAACTAGATACATCTATCTACGAGCCTCTATAAGGAGTGCATAACATCATAAAGACGGGACAGGACCCCGCCTTGCCCAAGTATGTACACAAAAGAATAGTACCAACTAAACTGCAGCTCTGGATCAAATGGAGCACTTCTATGCAATCGTTGATGGAGCAGCCTAGGGGTTTGGTCCGTCTCCCCGTCTACCTGTGGGAAATGAATGCAGCGTCCACAAACAAAAAGGACGACAATACGAATAATGTACTGAGTATGTAAGATATGAATAACATCATAATGAAAGAATGCAAATAACATGAGATGAAGAGATCAAATTATACATCAAGTTATACCTCAGAGGGCGGCTGTCATGCATACTTAATCTTTCTCTAAAGAAAACGTTATCATACATACATACATAATAATACCGTACCCGGCCATGTAGGTTCGGTGTCCCTCGTACCCGGCCATAACAAGGCTTGGTGTTCCCCCGTACCCGACCATAACAAGGCTCGGTGTTATCCGTACCTAACTGCAGTGGTGTGCACAATAGGTGTTGTACCTGGTCGACTATAGTGCGGCTCGGTGTGGAAAAAAATGCATACATATATACATATATATATAAAGCATGAATGAGAGTCCAAAGGAAACATTACAATTCCATCGGGGTGACACAAGGTCGGTGAACCTCCGATTACTATTATGGAATTACCATTATCACTATATCTTCTCATTAGGGTCAACTATCATATGATGGGATCAACAATGAAGAACAAGATCACTAATATCATACCAGCATCAAGGATTATATGCTTTAGCACTTCTAGGAATGGAGTCATCATGGAAGACATTATGGATATCATGTACAAGTTTACGACAATGGGATCATGCCTTAAGAAAGAAAGTGTTAGCCTTAATAGACCTTTACATCTCTTCCCAACCCCGTAAATCTACATTCAAGATAATTTATACTAAGGTTAAGTCTAAAAAACACTCTTAAGTTCAAACTAGAGTAATTGGCGAGCCAACGGAATTTGGGTAGGACTTCCCCTATTTTATTGACTTCCACCAAACTTCAAAACAACTCCCAAATAAAAATAATAACATCAAAAATAACATAATCAAGGAATTATATTCAATGTTATCTTAAATTAATCCAAACTCCCTTTTAAAGTTCACCTCATACTCATCAACTTCAATTCAACACTTTATGACTTCTTCTCTATGATTCTTTCCTCTCCAAAACTTGCTAAACCTTTAAATAAAATCAATAATATGAATAAGATGAACAAAATACCTTATAATAGAATAACTTCACCTCACTCAACTTGTCTCAAGACCAAGTTCATCACAACCTTGAAGAGAAGCAAGAACCATCATCTTCCATGGATTTTATCTTGAGGTTTTGATGTTTGATCTTCTCTCTTTATGGTATGGAAGGTTTTGTAATATTGTGTAACCTTGAATAACTTCTCAATAACTCTCTAATAATGTGGGGAAATAAGTGTGGGAGGTGGATATGAAAATGGGATCTTTTGGGACTTAAAAAGTTGTTAAATTCGCCCTCCCGCTTCAACTTACGGTGGAGATGCGGCTCAGCATAATGTATATGCGGCCACATCTCCCCTACTCTCCTTAGGAAGGAGGTTGGGAAGTGAGGCCTACCATTTTGGTGAGTTTGTGTCCAGTTTTCTGCACAACAACCTCAGTTTCCAACAGCAAACTAGTCTGCAAATTCCGATTTTTGGCGAAAAAGCATTCTTTTCGATTCGCTTGACCTCCAATCCTTATGGAGCCATATTGGAAATTATATAAAAATTCATTAACCATATAAGGGGCCTTATAACTATACCTCAAGGTAATTATAAGGAATTTATAACTCAAATAACACGAAATCTCCCCAAAACATCACTCAAGTTTCTAATCCCTCAACGAACTTACTTCCGCCGATTCATTTAACTCCGAAACCTTAAGGTACACACTTAAAATGATCAAATACCCCCCTTAACCTTCTAAGGGATTTGGTTCCACTTTAGGCTTGCGTTAGTTTACTCATAAGGCAAACGACACGAAATTTTCAAAGTGTAACATTTTTCCCCCCTTAAGAACATTCGTCCTCGAATGTTAGACTCTTAGGGATTCTATAAAAATTTTGCTAGAGTTTCCCCTGTAAATATGCTACTATCATCCTGTCACTACAACCCAAAATATACAATGCGTCACATGGATACAACAACAACAATAATGGCCACGCACGACCAAGAATCATCATATGAAAGTATTACATACCTGAAGCCAACAGTGGCTCTGTCTGAACCTTTTCTGGGAGTGGAAACAAATGTGGATACCGGGACTTCATATCTTCCTCGGCTTCCTAAGTCATTTCTTCCCTTTTATTTTTTCTCTATAGAACTTTAACTGAAGCTACATCTTATGTTCTTAATCTCCGAACTTGTCTATCTAGAATAGCAATAGGAACTTCTTCGTAGGATAATTGCTCGGTGACCTGGACATCATCCAAGGGTACAATTCTGGAAGGGTCTCCAATGCACTTGCAAAGCATTGATACATGGAAAATCGGATAAACTGACTCCAAGTACGAAGGTAGATCTAATTCATAAGCTACTAGACCCACTTTGCGTACAACCTTGTAAGGTCCAATACACCGAGGACTAAGCTTACCTTTTTTACAAAATCTCATCACACTTTTCAAAGGTGACACCTTCAAGAATACGTAATCATTAACTTGGAATTCCAGTTCTCATCGGGGATTGTCCGCATAAGACTTCTGTCGACTTTGGGCTGTTAATAATCAGTCCTGAATAAGCTTGACCTTCTCCGCTGCTTGCTGGATCAAATCTGGCCTTATTAAATTTGTTTCCCCTACATCGAACCATCCAATTGGTGATCTACATTTCTGCCCATATAAATCCCCATATGGAGCCATCTAAATACTGGAATGATAACAATTGTGATAAGCAAACTTAATAACCAGTAAGTGATCATCCCCGCTACCTCCAAAATCTAACACATAAGCCTGTAGCATATCCTCGAGAGTCTAAAGGGTACGCTTAGCTTGTGCATCAGTCTGTGGATGAAATGCTGTGCTAAGACTCACCTGAGTCCCCAAACCTTCTTGGAAAGACTTCCAGAAATTAGCGATAAATTGTGCTCCTCTATCAGAAATAATGGATACTGGAACACCATAGAGTCGTACTATCTCGTTGATATAAATCTTTGCATAATCTTCAGTATAGTATCTAGTTCTGACAGGCTGGAAATGAATTGACTTTGTTAGTCTATCCACAATTACCCATATGGAATCATACTTACGCTGAGAATGGGGCAAGCCTGTAATGAAATCCATATTAATTACTTCCCATTTCCAAGTCGGGATCTCCGTAGCTTCTAACAATCCACTAGGCTTCTGATTCTCGATCTTTACCTGTTGACAGTTGATACGCTCAAATTACACCTTTTAATAGCGTAAAGTGAACGATGTCAAATATAGTAACCCAACAAGGTTGGGGTCGAATCCCACAAAGAATATGGTGTGAAATTTTACTAAACGAGTATTATACTAATCTTGCGGTCCTGGTGTATTCCAGAAAAAAAGGTTTTATAATAGTTTTGGTTTGTGGACTAATTTGGAGTGACTAGGAATTTAGAGTTGTAAATATATGGGTAAAAAGAATCAAGGTTGTGTCTCCATCAGATAAAGTGTATGATCAAGGGTCTCAATCCATATATACTTCTAATGGATCGTTGTATGAATGCACTTAACCTCTATGTGAATCTAAACTATTTCCCAATAAAGATTATTTCTTTCTATGTTTTTCCCAAAGATAAGAAAGTATGCATGAAGAACAGGTAATTATGCCAAGTAAATTCCTATTATTTCTAAGTGAATTTATTGAACAAGGTTTAAAGCCTTGAGTTCTTGTTATTTGTTCTTACCAAACCCTGGTTATTTTCCCAAATAAACCTTATTTGTTCTTACCAAACCCTGGTTATTTTCCCAAATAAACCAAAGTTTATGGCGTTTAGCTAATGCTTGCAACCACTAAATATATGATTAAAGCAAAGAACAAATAAACCCTAGCAATCCATTATGCGTATATCAATCACAATCCCCAATCACTAAACACCCATCCTTGGGTTCACAACCTTAGTAAAGGTGTTTAGCTAATTATGGCAATGAAGAAATAATAACAGACTGAAGATTGCATAATTGAAATTGTTATTGAACTTACGAATAAAACTGAAAGTAACGAATTTAATTGTCTGGAAAAACTTCAAAAGTACTAAGAACCCAAAAGTAATTACTACAAGTCTAAAACTCCAGATGTCTGAAAAACAGCTAAACAGGTATTTATACAAGTTAAACTCGGAATAATTAATCCCAATCCAGTTCCACGTCATCTTGCAACTCGACGGGTCGTTTTTGTGATTTGACGTTGCCGACATGTTGACGGTGCATGATGACAATCTGATGACAAAATTTCACTTTGCAGAACCTCAACCATCTTTGCACTTTGACGACCGTCGATCATGTTAACGGTGCAACTCAACGGTCTGATGACACTTTTCAATTAGCAGGATGTATGTCGACGGTGCAACTCGACAAACCGTCAAACATGTTGATAGCCCCATCAATCTACCAGCTCTGCATATCATCAACCTTTCTTAGCTACAGGAACTCTAGGTGTATTTCAACGACCAAGACGACGGACCGTCGACATGACAATGGTCTGTACTTAGTGCAAAACCAGTACTGAACACTAGAGTTTCCTCGTTTTCACTTGCCGATCATTCTAACTTAGAAATACCTGCACAACACATAAAACACATCAAACTAACACAAACTTACTCGAAAACAAGTAAAACTTAGAGTTAAAAAGCATTAGATGTGCCATAATTTCACGACACATCATCACCCCCAACTTAAAGTCTTTGCTTGTCCCCAAGCAAGTCAACCAACATACTCAATCTACAACTGTCTTGATGTCACAAAGTAAAACTGTCTACAGTGGTTGTGGCAATTAACTACTGGCATATCACTTGTATCCCAACGACTCTCCCCCCAATAAAGACAAAACCAATCAAGGACTCATTGCAACTTGCAATGAGGCTTCAATTAATGACATCTAGTTAGTAGAGTAACCATAGCAACGAACTAAGACTTACGGGAAACCAGTCACTTAACAAATTCTCATGCCCTCACAAAGACCAAAGAATGTTGCAATCACATATGCACACACAAAGTGGGACAGAAGACTAAGGAGAAGAGAAACACTCACACTCACAAAGAAATTCTCTAGCTATGCATGCAAATACCATAGGCTTGCCCTTATTTTCAGTACCCTAGACTTTGGACAGTTCGGCTGTGATCACACTAGGACTTTTTTAGGGTTGTAATGTAGGCTTGGGGACGGGTAGGATGTATATTTGGATAACTGTGACTCACCCTCCTTGAACACTACACCTTTTTCTTTTCTTTCACTTTTTTCGCCCTTTTTGTTCTTCCTTTTTTTCCATTTCATTGCGTCGGTGTGGTTTCATTGCTACTCTACTTCTATCTATTTTTTTTTTCTTTTTATACTTACCACACCGATGTCTTTTAACTAGACAATTCACTTCTACCCAACTTTAGGCTTACGCCTCATGTTCCCCCTTTGTTCCACCTATCACCCCCAACTTAGGCTTTTAGCCTCAATTTTATCATTTTAGTGTCAAGGAAGGACCGGGTGCAAGAGAGGGATATTCAGAATGGGTATTGACTTATTACGGCTAGTCAAAGAATAGGTTTAAGGCTCAAAATGGCTAACAAGGGATATTTATCTACAGGTTGGCTTATATTTAGGCTTAAAGGGGTTCCTAACTCAAACAAAGCCTAAGATCACTTCACAGCTTAACTTATCCTAAGAATGCAGGCACGGTTAACCAGGAAAGTTCTAGATTACACACATAACTAGAGAAATTATGTACAAGACCTCACAACACACAACATCAGAATTGTCAACACACTACTCTCCCGCTAAAATTTAGCACACAAGGTAACTCAATAATCTAAATGTCGCACAAAGAAGCATGCATGTCAATTAAACAACCAAGTCCAAGTTTTCAAAAAAAAAATTGAGTGGAGTGATTTTAGCCAAATCATCACAATATTTTCCTAAGTTAATCAAACCACCACCACATAAGTCAAAATTACTCTATTTAATTTAAACATGAGCTAAACATTCCAGGTTCAACAGAAAATAAACCTCTAGGGAAAAGAACCATGGCAAAGAAAAGTCGAGGGGGTCCTAAACACATATATACACTATATTCAAATCAAATACTTCCACCCCCAACTAAAAAAATTTACAATGTCCCCAATGCATTAAAAGTAAAGCAAGGGAGTAGGAATACATATGGGGCACTAGGCGCGCTGCTCATCTCACGACTCGTCGATCCGCGAGGTATCAGGTGGTGCAACCGCACCAACAATAGCATCAGTGGCAACATCAGTAGTAGCACATAAGTTGTAGTATCAATAGGCACTAGCACTGGAGTAGGAAGGGGCGGTGGCAATGACACTCCAGCTGGAGCACTGATCGAGATAGCTCCCACAGTCCCCAAAGGAAGATTCTCCATAAGAGATTTCCTAATGGCCTCCTCTACCTACTGCTCCTCTAGACACAGATCCGTCGGGCCAGTACTGTCTCTCACCTCCTCTATCTCCTCCTCCTCATCAAGAACTACTCATTTCCTCTTCCCCTGACCATCCGTAGTTGTAGGAGCAACTAACTGCACCACTGCAAGCTCTTCATTTATCTCTACCGCAGCAGATAGTAGGGTTGATAATAGGCTCGATTAATGAGCCTTCAACAACAATACATCAGCCTTAAGCTACTCCAACTCTGTCCTTAAAGCATCAGTGGAAGTAGTTGGGTGGGCCATCTCTAATGTTGTCAATCTCATCTAAAAAATGTCCAGTCGAGTTGACAAAGGTCGACCTCATGGCCTCTACAATAGCACCCACTCTCTCTCTCTCTCACAAACTCATCCAGCTGGGCCACTATAACCTTTGGCTGCTTATCCGCTGTAACCACCTACTTAATAAATTTTCTGAAGTTTTCAATAGAGAAGGCATATGGGTCAAGAACTCTGGCTGTACCCTGAGCTGTGCTGCGGGACCCGCTGGCTGTGGGGCTACCCTCTGTGGGTGTGAAGCCGAAGTCTGGGCTCAGTGAAAGCAGTCTTTGTCTCAACAGCAGCATCAACGGTCTCAGTAACTGGAGGCTCTGGCTCTGATGTCCGGATAGTCTCAGCAACAGGGGCAGCAGTGGCGGGTAACTCCTCCGTGGAGTCACTCGCGGCCCTTGAATGAACAAACTCCTAAGGCATAGGCACCCCACCAAGTGCAATCGGGAGCCTATCTTCTTCTCCCTGGCCATCTCTGACAGCTTCATTTTTGCTCTTCTCCACAGAATAGGTAGACGAGACTATAATCCGGTGGTCGATGTCAGGCATAAAATGAACACGTGCCCTCTGAATTAGCTCTGTAATCAGGCACAAATATACTAATGAAGTTTTGGGCTGGGAAGCCCTCAACTAGATCGAAATACTCGCCAATGCTCCAAAATCAATCGGGTACATTGACATCAATGCAGCAACAATGAACTGCCTATCAGCCGCGAGTACATTGTCAGCCTGAGTGGGGAGAAGCTACAATTGCACCACGCTCGATGAAAATTTTCCCTCTAAGGTCAACTATCCGATTCGTAAAGTTAGTACACTCGACCCTCTTGCTCGGAAGACCAATAATTGTAGCCACCCAGTCTCTCTAATGGACTGTTCCTTGATTCTCTCCAACTTGTCTGCAAACTCATCGTCTGCCTCTGAGCGGTATAAGTATCCCTGAAATATACTCAGTTGATGGCCTTGACAGATATATCAACACTTACCCCTTGGATCTCGACCTCTTTCAGTGGCTCTAACTCATACAGTTTCTGGTGCCTCTTTTTGACTTTCTTTATCAAGGCACCATATGCAGCATATAACTCACGCACCAATACCGGACAATAATCCCCAGGCAGCTCCTGCATAAGCTCTAGCTAATAATGGCGAATGAGCTCTCTGCTCCTGGGTAATATCTCGAGCCCCTCAAAACTAATCAGCCGCTCCTCATTTATAGTGCAGTTTTCATGTGAGCTGGCGTCCTCTTTTCGGGCAACTCCATACTCAAACAGCTCCCTGGCACCCTCAACAGTAAATTGGTCCTCAAGTCTCTTGCTTCTGATCTCCCCCTAGCCCTAGCCTCATCATCATCATAATCATTGGGCAGTGAGCTCTGACAGGTCAGGGATCTAAAAGGTGCTCGAGGACTGAGCAACATCCTCGGTGGAATGTGGCTGCGAGGCAGGTGAGATATCTCCAGAAGCAGCCTCCGAACCCTCATCCTGGATTCTATCACCGGACCCAGATAGGATGATCCCTCCTCGTCATCACCGGGGAGGAACCGGGGTAGTGTAGGAGCCGTGCGTGACCGCTCTCGTTCCAAACGGGGAATGGCGACCTATTTTCCTTTCGGGCATGTTATAACCTCGGGCTCATCATCTGAGGGTTTATCTCTCAGGGTGGGTTCACCACGGAGCCTCTTTCTACCTGTTGTTCTTTGTGTCTACCTCGAGCCACCCCCTCATTTAGTTGTTAGCTTAGGATGAGCCATACCTGTAATCATTAAAACCAAAATCTAGTTAACCTGTACGAGTGAAATTGAAACTCAGTAATTCTAAAAAAAAAAATTCAGTTCTCAGAATTTTGGACCTGCAGACCGTCGTTGCGTATCGACGGATCGTCGAACATCTCGACAGTACCGTCTTTGTACAAAGATGGTCCGTCAACCTATTGACGGTACCGTCGACATGTTTACGGCCCTGGAAGCAACAGTAAGTTTGTAGGTTCATTTTCGTGTTTTAAATCCGATCATTCAGAGAATAATTGTTCAATTATTTTACATATTTAGGGTTTTGGAGCTTCAGGTTACTATGACTTCACCCTCATTTTTGACCTTTTTGACCTTTGGTACTTTCTCATGTTTTGTTTTCTGGGTATAACGATATCAAACCGAAATTTTTAATCGAAATACCCTCCAACCCATTGGAGTTACTCAGACTTCACTCCTCAAATTTCATGTTTATCAGAATTTCACTTTTACGAACCATTGGCGGGCATAATGAATCAACACAAATTGTGGATCAAAATGCCCGCCGACTCAATGGAGGTACGATATTCTCATCCCCACGAGTCCTACTAACAACAAACATACCAAATTCCCTTTCCCCAACCAATAGTTTCACAAAATTTAATTTTTTAAGCAAGAATTTCATCAACAAGTACAAACCCTAGGTCATGATTTCTACCCTATGCGTTTCACATCACATATGTCACAACCCTCACCCAGTTAATATACCCCTTTCTTAAATAATCACGGTATAAGCACACACCCAGTTTTTATTCTATATATACAATAAGTTAGGAACCCTAGGCATTCTTTTTTTCCATTTTCGAATAGAACACCCCAACAAAACAAAAAAAAAAAAAAGAGGGTCGAATTTCACTCAACATACCTGATTATTAGCGGAACTAGAAGAACACTTGAGTGAAAATACCAACCAAAACTTTGAGAGGAAAATTCGTGAGTAGGGAAGAGGGTGTTGGGGATTTCAGTGGTGGTGATAAGGGTTTTGGTGATTTTAATGGGTGAAAGATTATAGAGGAATTAATGGAGAGTTATAGAGGGAATTATAGAGAAATGGAGAGGTAAACAAAAAGGGAGTCTGTTGGGGTTTTAAAATAAACCTCTGCCCGTTATATATATATTTTCTTTTTATAAGAACGAGTTGACGACTCGTATTTGCGTAAAGAAGACCCATAAAAATTAAAAAGAAACTGACCTGTTAACAAGTAAAAAGACGGACCGTCTTTGCACATCGACGGTGTTGTCAATGTGTCGACGGTCCGTCGACTTACTCATCGACTCACTTGCTTGGAGAGTAGTAGTTGCTAACTCTCAGAATGCCAACTCTCCACACCGTCGCTGCACATTAACGGTCAGTCGACAAGTCGACGGTCCGTCATTGTGCTCTGGTGTTTTACTTTGCCAGTTTTCTGAGTTTATGTTCCTGCGCACTGAACTTCCATTAAAATGTTCGAAAAACTAAAAAAAAAAAGTACAAAAATTTAAACTTGGGTTTCCTCCTAAGAAGCGCCTGATTTAACATCGCTGCACGACGGTGGTACCCATTTTTACTCTAGGTCAGGAGTGTAGCCATGTTTCAGCCTGTGTCTGTCCACAATTCTATCACCATCAATGCAATCACGGTAATGCTTCACCCTCTGCCCATTCACTTTAAATGTCTGAGTTCCATCTTCGAACATCAACTCAATCGTACCACGGGGTGAAGTACTCACCACTTCGAATGGACTGGACCACTTTGATTACAACTTTTCGGGCAACAACTTCAGTCTTCAAACAACCTGAGTTTGGTCGTTTCTTCCCAATTCATGTTCAATTCTTCAAGGCCCACATGGCCTTATGTTCAAGTTCAACCGGGGTGGCATGCTTTACCAAAAACTAGCTTGAAAGGCGAAGTCCCAATCGGAGTTTTGAACGCAGTCCAGTGGCCAGCCCAAGAGCATCGTCGAGCTTGCGGCCTAATCGAAATACTATTCGCATTCACCGTTTTTGCTAAAATACTTTTTATCTCCCGATTAGAGATTCAACGTGCCCGCTTGTCCGAGGATGATACGGGGTTGCCACCCCATGCTTGACTCCATACTTCTCCATCAATCCCGCAAAGGCTTTATTGCAAAAGTGAGAACCACCATCACCGATTATCGCCACCAGGCACCAAAACGAGTAAATATGTGTTCTTTTTCAAGAATCCCATAACACTCTTGCTTCGATATTAGGTAAAGCCACCGCTTCTACCCATTTAGAGACATAATCAACAGCCACCAAGATATATTTCATTCCACAAGAGCTTACAAAAGGACCCATAAAATCAATTCCCCAAACATCGAACACTTCAACCTCCATTACAAAGTTCATATTCATCTCTTTCCTCCTACCAATATCCCCCTGCCTTTGGCACTAATCACAAGAACGCACCATTAGATTAGCATTATGAAAGAGAGTAGGCCAATAATAATCACATTCGAGAACCTTGGTAGCAGTCCTCGTACCGCTATGATGTCCCCCAACTGGAGAGTCGTGGCAAGCCTTCAAAATCTCCAATACCTCACTCTCTGGGACATAACACCGAATAATATTATCGGCGTAAGTTACAATAAATACGGTTCATCCCAATAGTACTGACGAATATCCCGCAAAAACTTTTTTCCGATACGATTTTATCTCGTCTGAAATGATACCACCAAGTAGTTAGCAAAATCGGCAAACAAAGGTGCACCGCACAGACACCGCCAAAACTTACTCATCCGGAAACGCATCTTCATATCAAGTTTATCCGCCGGGCACGCCGCCTTTCAAGCCTAGAGAGATGATCTACTTGACCCGATTTTGAGACCCTTTCAATCTTTTTACCTCAAATCAAATTGAACAAAAGGACTTAATAAACGGTCGCGGCTTAGCATTCTTCTTTGCCATCAAATACCTCAACGCAGCATGGTCAGTGTACACCACAACCTTGGACCTCAACGCAGCATGGTCAGTGTACACCACAACCTTACGGTGTCAAAATCATATACTATCGGAAGCAGCTCTTGCTCAGTCACCGTGTAGTCCATCTGCGCCGCATTAAGTGTCCTACTAGCATAGTAGATCGGGTGCATAATTTTATTGTGCCTCTGGCCAAGCACCACACCTATCACGAAACCACTAGCATCACACATCATCTGAAAGGGCAAGGACCAATCCGGAGTAACAATCACAGGAGCAGTAGTAAGGCACTCCTTTAGTTCATCAAACGCCTTTTGGCACTTGTCATCAAACACAAATTTAGCCTCTTTTTCAAGAAGCTTACACATCGGGTTAGCAATCTTAGAGAAATCCTTGATGAAGCGCTTGTAGAACCCAGCATGTCCTACGAAACTTCGGACACCTTTGACTGATATGGGTGGAGGAAGTTTCACAATCACATCTATCTTCACTTGATCGACCTCAATTCCCTTTTCAGAAATTTTGTGACCGAGGACGATCCCTTCCTTCACCATAAAGTGGCACTTCTCCCAATTTAGCATGAGATTTGTCTCCCCACATCTTTTCAACACTTGACCCAGATGGTCAAGACAATCATCAAACGAATCACCAACCACAGAGAAATCATCCATAAATACCTCTAAGAAATCCTCTACCATGTCAGAAAAGATCGACATCATGCACCTCTGAAAAGTGGCTAGTGCTGCGACAAATGCGGGCATTCTATTGAACGCAAACGTCCCATAGGGACAAGTAAACGTCGTCTTCTCTTGATCTTCTAAGGCAATGTTGATCCGATTATAACCCCAGTATCCATCTAGAAGCAATAGTAAGACCTCCCAACAAATTTTATCCAAAAGATCTCGATCAATGAAAGGCATAGGAAAATGGTCTTTACAAGTGCAAGTATTCGCCTTCCTATAGTTCATGCAAACACACCATCCAAGAATCGCTACGAGCGGGAATCACCATTCTTTGCATTAGGCACCACAGTGATACCTCCTTTCTTTGGTACACATTGAACAGGACTTACCCACTTGCTGTCTGCAATCGAATAAACTACCCCAGCGTTTAACCATTTTATGATCTCTTTTTTCACGACCTCTTGCATGTTCTGGTTCAATCACCGCTGATGCTCAACACTCGATTTGTTGTCCTCCTCTAGCTGAATTTTATGCTCACAAATACCAGAAAGAATACCCCGAATGTCTGCTATGGTCCAACCAATAGCACGTCTGTACTCGCGCAAAATCTCCACTAATCGCTCAATCTATTCCTCAGTCAATAATGCTGAAATGAACACTGGGAATGTCTTGTTCGGACCAAGGAACTCATACCCTCAAGTGCTGGGAGTCGCTAAGCTCAAGCTTTGGTGGCTCAACAATAGAAGGCTTAGGCTGGTGGAGTAGTTCTATTTGCAAGATCAAGATCGTTTTCATGGTAAGTGTAGGAACCTAGACCCTCAAGCACGTTTATAGTTTCCACGTAGCCCTTCATATCACAAGCATCAAAGTTTATTAGAACTGCAGCGAGGGCTTCCCCCAGACTTTCTTCTTCCATTTTATGTTCGACAGCATCGTCAATCCCATTAAACGAATCAATAACCAAGATACTCTCATAAGCGCTTGGCAACTTCATCCCCTTGCTTGCTTGGAAAGTCACTTCTTCATCATTGTCACACCTTAATTTCCGATAGGGTATGATGGGCACCCGACCCTTACCTAGGGCCGAGCGAACCCGCTGACTTTTGTAATACTCATAATCATACTGGGCCCGCAAAACATGACAAGCACATAGTGAAATTTTTTTTTCAGAAAACAAACATGCCTTTCATCTTTTTCAAATCAAATAAAGTCTGCAATCGTATGAAATCTGTAATATAATGCACAACAATACATCGGCTTATATAGCCGCTTTCAAAACAAATCTGACATATCATACACACGACACTGTCTGCAAAGTCTCTACCATAACTTCAGACAACATACAAAAGTACTTCCGACTCGCGAAGCCTCCGGAGAAATGGAGCTGCCAATCCAAATTGCTCGAACATCTTCTCGCTAACATCACCTACTCATATGTGGGTACAATGCGGCATTTAAACGCACTTCGAAGAAAGGGGGTCAAGGTACGGAATATATATCGAGCATGTAAAGCATAGCATACAGAAAACGAGGTCATAACCGAAGTAGGGAGTACAGAAAGTGAGCATAATAATCCGAATACCAAAATGCTTAGCTTTCTCTTGTAAAACGTTTATGTCTCATACATATAGAAAATAGAACAAATCATATGAGCTGACATTAACCGATTGATCATAACCCAGACTGTCAAAATCACATATACACAGTCAAATACCAATGGCAAGTAACATCACATATACACATACGTGGCCAAATACCCAAAGTGCAATATCACATATACACATACAAATAAAATACCCATATAGCAATATCATATACATATACAGCGGCCAAATACCCGATACGTCAATATCACACCTGCATACCGGCCCGAGACTCGGCGAAAGAGGTAATAACAAAATGCACGAGCAGACTCGTGGGAATTCATATGCAATGCAAAAAACTTACAAAGACCCAACAGCATAATCAGAGCGGACTGTTATTTGAAAGTCGGGACAAAAGTTATATCAACATCTTTCGGACATCACCCGGAAACATATCAAAGGACCATAGTTATACGTCAAACCAATCCGGGTCCGCCTCGGAAAGTTACGAACGTTACTCACTTTTAGGACTTTCTAACAAATCAAAGCCATCCGGATTGTCTATGAAAGTTACGGACATTTTTAAACATAAGATCCTTTTTTTGAACAAACCATATACATAGCATTTCAAATCCAATCGTATCAAGGACATATAAACCATATAAGGATGCCATCATCAAGAAGCAAATAAGCATCGTAAACATGCTCGGACGTTAAGAATAGGATTACCCCCGAAGCTCATAACATATCATAACTTAGCCATATCTAAGACATGCCACTTAAGGAAAGGTAAGCTTTACATACCTAGTCCGCTCTTAAGCTAATCCAAATTTAAGTCTCTGACCTTCCAAGATCTACAATAATGACATTGGGCACCAAACATTAGCCATAGGCATTTAGAATCCATTCTAAGCCAACACTTTATTCTGAAATTTGGGCGTTTCCCTTATAAAGTCAACAACCCCGAGAATTCAACTCGGCCAAATCTTCAACAACAATACCAACAACCATTCCAACAACATCAATAATGAATTCAAACCACATTCTAACATTAGTAACTCTTTTCTATACAATTCGACGATATTCCATTTTCACTCAAATCAACACAACATTCACACGGCCCAACCAATGGGCAACACCACCCGAAACTCCCCAAATTCAACAAGACCAACAATAACACATTTCTTCCTTCCAAATTCACCAACTATACCCATAATCCATACGTTAACGACATCATTTTCATAAATTCAAGAAACTACATTAAAATCACATTATCTTCTCTAACAACTTACAAACGACTCCAACTTCCATTTAAATCATTAAACCATCATTTTCATTTTGGAATCCATATCAACAACAACCAAAATATTAAATAAAAATTAGTTCATCACTCCAACATAACCAACACCTACACGGCTTCACTTCAACATACCATATTTCATGAATTTCCACACACACAACACATATAAACCATCCGTAACATATGAAAAGAGGATTAAAACTTACCTTCTTCACTTAGTTCTTCAACTTTTTCTCTGTTCCCATGCTCCTCTAATTCCAAATGAAATTATATTCGTGACTATGCGTTGCCGGCTTCGATTAGTACTTTGTAGCTTGAAATTTCACTCAAAATCCTCAATTTTAGATGGCATGAGAGGCCCTTTTGATGGCTGAATTTTAAATATTGGGAACTTTTATGCTGAAAAATGAGATTTTTGTCCCTTGAAACGGAATGCGAAGTCGGTTTCTTACCGTATCGGCAAATTTTATAGCGGTACCGCGGGAATGTTTTTACGCGTCGGCAGCTCAGTTTGTAACGTCTATAATTCTCTACTCCGATGTCCTATCAATGAACGGTTTATTTCATTACAAACTAGACTCGATTTAACTTCATTTTAGGATTTTGAAACACCTTAAAACTCCACATATACTATGAGATATGCGCCTCCAAAGTTGACTAAAATCCGCCCGCGTTTCTCAAATTTTCGTTGAACTTATTTTCTTCAATTTGCTCAATCCCGAAATTCTCCATACATGATATTTATCGCTTATTACACTAATAATGGCCATGTTCCCGTGTTTCAAAATATTCTTTCCCGATTATGACTTACGAGACCGTAATTCACCCTTTTTCTTCGTTGTTACGTACTCTCCATGGCTTGTGCCTTTCAAAACATCTCATTACTACGATGAGGTACATGTCAAATTCATGCTCTGAAAATGCGGGGTATAACAATCATTCACTCGGAACTTAATTTCATTCTTTTCAGAGTCCATAAGCGCTCTTCTCGTAGCAAGGAACGGCCTTCCCAAGATGATGGGAATATCTCTATCCACCGCACAATCCAGAATCACGAAATCAGCAGGCAACATGAACTTACCCACTTGCACCAACACGTCATTTATAACCCCAATCGGTCTAGGATTCCCCAATCCAGATTGTTTGAAAATAGCAAGGGGCATCAAGTTTATACTCGCCCCATTATCACACAAAGCACGGGCAAATGCATGAAGCCCAATATTGCGCGGGATGGTAAACGCCCCTGGGATCTCCCTTCTTCGAACTGCGTGGTGGAAGCAATAATTGAACTCACACAATGAGTTAAATTCAACGTCTCGTATTGAGGAGGCCTTTTCTTCGTAAGCGATTTTTCCACAAACTTAGCAAATCCGGCATCTCTTTTGTGACATCTAAGAATGGAAAGTTCAACGTTAACTGCTTCAACTAATCATAGAACTTCTGACACTTAGCATCATCATTCTTCTTTGCCAACCTCTGAGGAAAGGGAGGCTTTGCTTTGCACATCTGAGTCAAAGGGTAAAGAGCCCCTTTTATCGAGTGTTTCCCTGTATCAGCAGCAACTTCTGGAATATCAGTAACTTTTTCTTCACCACAGACTTCCTCATCAATACGAGGCACTTCAGAATGCTCCTCTTCTTCCTCAATAATAGGATCTAGATCAACCACTTTCTTATCAGCACCTTGAAGTATTTTACCACTCCTCGTGCTAATAGCAAAAGTACGTTTTACTCCCCCACCATTCTTCGGGTTTGGAATAGTATCACTAGGAAGTCCTCCTTTTCTAGCAGGATGCTGTTCTCTGGAAAGATCACGCATCTGCTGTTCAAGATTCTGAATAGTTGCTGAATGAGAGACCACCGTCTCTGATATCCCAGATAATGTCTTTTCAGTGTTTGTTTGACTTTCCAACACTTTTTCAAGCATTGACTCCAACCTCGAACTACCTTGATCATTAGACTGCCTTTTTGGTGGAATATAAGGGTTGGAACTTCTGTTCCCAAAATTACCGTTGATGTTGTTATATCTCCCTTGGTTCGGTCCACCATAGTTGTTGTTGTAGTTCCCTTGATTGTATGACCCCTGTCCTTGTTGGGGCCTCCAGTATCTTTGAATTGGCCCGAATCTACCCCGCCGCTATGTAATCGCATACGGAACATTCTCTCGGTTGCGGAGGGGGCCCTCTTGATACGGACCCTCTTGGACTTGGTACATTCTAGAAAAGGCATGCATGAGATATCTTCACAAATATTCACCTTCTTTGCTTTTTCTCATCAAGCCTCTTTCGTGTCGAAAGAGAGACCAGTGGCGATTGTGCCAACGTCTGCTGCGTTTCTTAGCTGTCTTTCACAATATTTTGAATCAACGGTGTTCTAAGTGATAGCCTATAAGAATTACTTGAATGCCAGGCTTGGCTATGTGTAGTCAATCGATCAAGTATATCAGTAATAGTAGCATAGGACTTATTCATGAAACACCCACTAGCAGCATTATTGGCTATCGCTTGGGTCATAGGATCCAACCCTCTATAGAACTTCTCCTTCAAAATATGATCTGGAAAACCATGGCTTTGACTCCTATCCAAATATTCTTTGTACCTCTCCCACGCTTCAAAAAGTTGTTCCCCATTACGTTGTTTGAACTCGTAAATCTGATTACGAATTTCAGCTCTTTTACTCGAGAGATACCACTTCCTGAGAAATACTCTGACCATCACTTCCCATGTAGCAATAAAGTTTCGAGGCAGCTTTGTGAACCATTTTCTCGCTTGTCCGGCTAACGCTTTAGCCGAACTGCTTCTTGAGTCACACCCCGCTGGATATGCTAAGAGCACACATCCAGAAAGTTTGTTATGTGTTGGTGAGGGTCATCATCGATTGCATTCTGAAAGTATCCCTCTTGTTTGAGCATATGATAGAGGGAATTATCAAACTTGATAGTAGTAGCAGTCACCCTCGGATGAATGATTGCAGATGCAAAGTCTTCATCTACTTCTGGTTCATCAGCAAAAACATTCTCGATTAGAAATTCGTTGTTGGCCATAATCACCTGGTTTACAAGGTAGTAAAAAAGGTGTGTTGGAATATAACAAAGACTTTAAGAAGAGTAAACACTATTTAGTAATTTCAAAACCGTATTCTCCGGCAACGGTGCCAAAATTTGATACGCTCAAATTACACCTATTAATGGTATAATGCGGACGTTGTCAAATATAGTAACCCAACGAGGTTGGGGTCGAATCCCACAGAGAATATGGTGTGAAAAGTTTACTAAACAAGTATTATACTAATCTTGCGGTCCTGGTGTATTCCAAAAAAAGGTTTTATAGTTGATTTGGTTTGTGGACTAATTTAAAGTGACTGGAAATTTAAAGTTATAAATATATGGGTAAAAAGAACCAAGGTTGTGTCCCCGTCAGATGAAGTGTATGATCATGGGTATCGATCTTGATATACTTCTAATGGACTGTTTATATGGATGCACTTAACCTCTATGTGAATCTGAACTATTTCCCAATAAGAAAAGATTATTTCTTTCTATGCTTTTTCCAAAGATAAGAAAGTATGCATGAAGAACGGTTAATTATGCCAAGTAAATTCCTATTATTCCTAAATGAATTTATTAAACAAGGTTTAAAGCCCTGAGTTCTTGTTATTTGTTCTTACCTAACCCTAGCTATTTTCCTAAATAAACTAAAGTTTATGGCGTTAGCTAATGTTTGCAACCACTAACTATATGATGAAAACGAAGAACAACTAAACCCCTAACAATCCATTATGCGTATATCTTTCACGATCCCCAATCACAACACACCCATCCTGGGTTCACAACCTTAGTAAAGGTGTTTAGCTACTCATGGCAACAAGAAAACAATAAAAGATTGAAGATTGTATAATTGAATTATTGTATTGAACTTACGAATAAAACTTGAAAGTAATAAATGTAATTGTCTGGAAATCTTCAAAAGCAATAACAACTCAAAACTAATTACTACAAGTCTAAAACTCCAAATGTCTGAAAAATAAAACCTAAACAGGTATTTACACAAGTCAAACTCGGAATAATCAATCCCAGTCCTGTTCTAGCTCGGCTTGCACTTCGACGGGTTGTCTTTGCACTTCGACGGTCGTCGACATGCTCGACGACCATATCGACGATCTGAGTATGCCTTTTTCACTCTGCAGGAAATCCACCATCGAAGCACTTCGACGGATCGTCGATCATGTCGACGGTGCAGGTCGACGATCTGATGATGTTCTGATGATATATTACTTCGCAGGAACTTATTGACGAGGCAAATTCGACGGACCGTCGAGCATGTTGACGGTCCGTCCTTATGCTTATCAGAACAAATTGCCTATTTTTCCTCGTTTTTTCGCTTTCCGAGCATTCTAACTTCACAATACACCACAACACCCAAAACATATCAAACTAAAACAAACTTGCTCGAAAACAAGTAAAACTTAGAGTTAAAAAGTATTGGATGTGCCAAAATTCCTTGCATATCACTAGCTCCCTCTTTTCTGGCTGCACATCACATAGACTAACCATAGATTTGCGGCTGAGAGCGTCAGCTACCACATTCGCCTTTCCCAGGTGGTATAAAATACTCACATCATAATCCTTTAACAACTCCAACCATCGCCGTTGTCGTAAGTTCTGCTCCTTCTGTTTAAAGATATATTTTAGGCTCTTATGATTTGTATAAATGTCCACATGACCACCATATAAATAGTGTCTCCATATCTTCAATACATGAATAACTGCAGCCAACTCTAGGTCTTGGGTCGGATAATTCTTCTCATGTTTTCGCAATCGTGGCGAGGCATAAGCTATTACTTTGCCATTGCCGCATCAACACACAACCTAGTCCAACACCTGTAGCATCACAAAGAAATAACATAGCCCTCCGATCCTTAAATATATAGTTAGTTACGGGGCCGAAGTCAACCTATTTTTCAGCTCCTGAAAGCTACGCTCACACGCATCTGTCCACTGAAACTTAGCCGATTTCTGAGTCAACTTCGTCAGTGGTGCAGCGATAGAAGAAAATCCTTCTACAAATCTCCTATAGTAACCGGCCAACCCCAGGAAAATGTGGACCTCTGTAGGCGTTGTAGGCCTTGGCCAATCATTCACAGCTTCGATCTTTTAAGTATCTACCCGAATACCATCAGCGGAAATAATGTGACCCAGAAAGTCACAGAATTCACCTAAAATTCACATTTTGAGAATTTGGCATATAACTCCCGAGCTCGAAGGATTCCAAGAACAGTACGCAAATGGTCTGCATGCTCCGCCTCTGATCGAGAATATACAAAAATGTTATCAATGAACACAATCACGAACAAATCTAAGAAAGGCCTGAATACCTTATTCATCAAGCTCATGAATACCGTCGGAGTGTTGGTTAGTCCAAATGACATTACCCGAAATTCATAATGGTCGTATCTCGTTCTGAAAGATGTCTTTGGAATGTCCTCTTCCTTTACCCTCACTTGATGATACCCCGATCTTAGATCCATCTTCGAGAACCATTTGGCACCTTGCAGTTGGTCGAATAAATCGTCGATCCTTGGAAGGGGGTACTTATTATTTATGGTTACCTTATTTAATTGCCTACAATCGATACACATCCTTAAGGAACTATCTTTCTTCCTTACGAACAACACAGGCGCTCCCCATGGCGATGAACTTGGTCTAATAAAGCCTTTTTCGAGCAAATCCTTCAGTTGCGCCTTTAACTCCTTTAATTCCGCAGGGGCCATTCGATATGGGGGAATAGATATGGGCTTAGTATCAAGCAACACGTCGATAGTAAACTCAATCTCCCGCTCTGGTGGTAGACCTAGAAGCTCGTCTGGGAACACGTCCGGAAACTCATTCACTAAAGGAACAGATTGAAGAGTTGGTGGTTTTGCTTCTATGTCTTGAACCCAAACTAAATGATAAATGTAGCCTTTAGAAATCATCTTTCTCGCTTTGAGGTAGGAGATAAATCGACCCCTCGGAGATGCCGTATTGCCTTTCCATTCTAACACTGGTTCTCCTGGAAACTGGAATCGGACCACTTTCGTTCTACAATCAACGTTAGCGTAACAAGAGGCTAGCCAGTCCATACTCATAATAACATCAAAATCTAAGATCTCTAGCTCATGTAGATTAGCAGTAGTACGACGATCGCAAACTACGATTACACAATCCCTATATACCCGCCCCGGCTACCACGGGTCTCCTACGTGTGTAGCCACCTCAAAAGGTGTAATTGGCTCCGGTTTCATCCCAATGCGGTTAGCAACATAAGGAGTAATATATGACAGAGTAGAACCTGGATCAATCAACGTATACACATCAAAGGAGAATACCGATAATATACCTGTAACCACATCTGGGGAAGATTTAAGATCCTGCCGCCCTGCTAGTGCATATATACGGTTCTAAGGACCGCTTGAACTGGGTGCTCCTCCTCTGCCTCGGCCACGGCCTGCTGAAGCCTGGGAAGTCTGTCCAGGAGGGAGCACGGACGATGATAAACCAATTGTTGATTCGACGGGCTGAGCCTTGTCTCCATCATTCCTCAGTGGAAAATCACGCATCAAATGGCCAACTCGACCACAGATAAAACAAGCACCTGTATCTAAGCGACATTGTCTAGAGTGTCGCCTGCCACACCGAGTATACCGTGGTAGGGGTGGTCTCATCCGGCTATAATCGGCTCTATACTGGGACCCTGAAACTTTAGAACTCTGGCCTGGTCCTGAATAGATAGGATGATCAAATCTTTTACTCGCGAATCGAGGAGGTGCGCTGGCCACTGATTGGCCCGAATACCCGAATATTGTTGTGTCCGCCCTCCTCTATACTTGGCCAAAAAGATCTGTTCTTTTTGCTGCACCCCCTATCAGAATCATGTTCATCTCTCTACGGCTGTTGTTGTTCCTCCAGGTTTTAGGCATGGTGTTACACCCCGTATCTTCGAAGAAGCACTTATCAAATTTGAAACATAAGTACGTTGAGTTATGACTAAGTAAAACCAATTTGGAATATAAGGAGCAAGCAGTATTAAGTATATTTAATGGGTGAAGGACGTATATAAGGTATACCGTAAGGTTTTATAAGGAAATGAGTGGAAAAAATGGAGTAGTATGACTTTAGAAAAAGGATGGGTAATGTCTTGTGTAAAAATTTTGGTCCAACTTGGGGAACGAATATCTCTTAGCATATGAGGTGTTTTAAGGTGTTTCGAAAGCTTAAAATGAATGTCGTCGAGTCTAGTTTCCAATGCAACAAACCGCTCGTCGATAAGACATCAGAGTAGAGAATTATGGATGTTACAAATTCAGGTAGATATTGAGTAGAAACGTGCTACCGGCATCGACTTCTGACGATCTCTCCTACAAGAAATATGCTAATTTCGACCCGAATTTGACCCCTATAAAAAGGGTAATAACCCCCTTTTTTCACCAAATTTCTTTCCAGAAATTATAAGAGAGGGAGTCAAAGGAGAGCAATTTTCAAGTAGCGGAGTAGTGATTTAGGTCCGGGTAACGCATGGTTGTGACTCTAGTATTATTTTGCAGTGGATTTTAGCATGGATATTGAGGATATTGCTGTCTTAACAAGAAAAAAAGGTATGAATCTTTCTCTTTTGGTATTATCTAAGGCTTATTCTCGGAGACAAAGTCGTTAACTAATTGTGTAGTAAGTTGGTTAATTATGGAAGTTGAAAAAAATAGTGTGTGGGTAAACGGTATATATTGGTGTAGGAAATGATATTATTGATGTTGGTATTTTTGTTTTTTTTGTTGGTTGCTGAATTGAGATTTCGGGCTAAGCATATGAACAGGGGAGATGCATGATTCGATTTTCAACAGGATATAAAATAGTTTGACTTGAAAGCTTAGCACAAATATACTACGATGAGTCTAACGATTGTGTGAATCCTCTTAAATGTAGACTTGCCGCTCGGACAAATAAGTGTAGATAATTGGAGGTTTGTTGAACGTATGTTAAGGCTAGTCCTTTTCTTTCAAAAGGCATGATTCCTATGCTATGATTCCATATATGTTTCCATAACCTCTTACTTCCAAAGTTAGAAGTTCATGATTCTTAAAAGCTTCTTATTATACTAAAGACGATATGTTTTCTATGATGAACATGATGATGATGATTTTAATTCTAGAGATTCCAAAACTTATGATTTTAATGCTAAGATGAGATTACTAAGCTTATTTCATGATTTTCTTGATTCCACTCATTGTTGTTGATCTCACCTTATAATCATTGTTCCTTCAAGGTGAGGTAAAGCGATGATAATTATTCCATAATATAAATCGGAGGCTACTGATCTTACGTCACTCCGATAAAGTAATAACTTTTACTTGGGCTCTCATGCATGCTACTTATGTTATATATGTATATGATATATATATTTATATGTACATATGGGGTAAGGGGAACGGTGAGGCGTTATATACGCATAGCCACCTGATCAGCTGGATATCGTCCCATACGCGGGACATATGGATAAATGGATCGGGCGGTTCGTTCCACGGCAATATATATGCATGATGATGATATGATATATGGATCGAGTTGCACGTTCTGCAGCAATAATAATATATATATATATATATATATATATATATATATATATATATATATATATATATATATATATATATATGGATCGGCCGCACGTTCCGCGACGAATATAATATATTTATGGATTGGGCTGCACGTTCCGCAGCACTATTATGTTATATATGTACATGAGAAATGTTTTCTTGAAAGCTAAGCATGCATGGTATCCACCTTATGAGGCAATCAGATGTACAGGTTATCTTTATCTCATGTTATGTTCTATATTTCTTATTATGTTGCTATTCATGTCTTACATACTCAGTACATTACTCGTACTGGCGTCCTTTCTTTTATGGACGCTGCGTTCATGCCCGCGGATCGAAGCCAGCCGAGCGAGCCGGACAGCAGGATCTCTCTTCCGTCTCGGGCCGAGCTCCATTTGGACCAAGCGATCGCCACTTTTGGTATGCTCTTTTGATAAACGGGTATGACGAGGGGCTTGTCCTGTCTCTTCATACCGTATTCTATAGAGGTCTGTAGACAGTGTTATGTAGCTGTGATGTTATGCAGCCTTGTCGACGCTTGCGTTGTTGTACAGTATATGTAGTGTCCTAATCGGCTTACGCTATTACTCTCAGTATTTATGTTTATATGTATATGTTGGCCGTGAGTTCTCGAGACGGTATTTCTTGTGTTGATTATTCCAGAGACAGTATAGCTCAGTTATGGATTGTGTATGGGCCCATGTTATTCAGTGAGACGTAAATGCAAGCACAGGAGTGCTTGGCCAGTAGTGGTCGGGCACTCGTCACGGCTCATTGGTTTAGGTCGTGAAAAAAGTGGTATCAGAGCAGTTCGTCCAAGGGATTGTCTACAGACCATGTCCGGTAGAGTCCTGTTTATAGGTGTGAATCCGGCCACACTTATAAATAGGAGGTTGCAGGGTATTTAGGAATCACTGACCTTTCTTTCTATCTTAGATCGTGCGATAGAGCCAGAGTCTAGGAGAGATCGTTTCTGACCCCTTTCCCTGTAGGTAAGTGCAGACTGACGAAAGATGAAGAGATCAGCTTCAGACAGTGGGAGTGCTAAGAAGGCCCCCAGAGTTGATTCAGGACCCCAGGCTCCAGGACCGAGCAGGAGGAGCCTCAGTTATTCTATTGAGACTGATCCCTCGGAGGACCCAGCGACGATTCCTCCAGAGTTTTTGACTTCCAGGGAGGAGGACCCTGCAGGGGACAGTTATGACACGGATCCGTCTGAGGATTCATCTGGGACACCGGAGGAGGAGATCCCCGAGGCCGTACTAGCTGCTCCTGTGGCAGAGCACTACGTCAGACCAGCTACCCCGGTGAGTGTTATGGATTACTCTAGCCCTCTATCCTGGCCGTCGGTAAACTAGGAGTTGCCCGATTATCCATACCCCTCGTGCCCAGATGAGAGAGATGATGAAGGCCAGACGAGCAGATGATGCTGATGGTGGGAAAATCTTGATGAAGAGCACACTTCACTTTATAGCTCACCGGATTAGGCTAAGAACCGATCGGCTACAGGTATATGAAATTTTATTGGAATTTCGTATGTGTGTGAATTTACTGTAGGTTACTATTTACTAGTGACTAGCGGAAATCCTAAAGGGACCGATAACTAAGTATTTATAAGTAACGGCGATCAAGGTGTTTCGCCACCATTGGGAATTTTGAAATCTAGGATGGAAGGTAATATACGCGCAGATGAAAGGTGAATATTGAGGATTGAAAAGGCCAAAATAGTATTTGCGTAGTCGGAAGAGTAAGAGATCCTTTCTAATTCGGAGGGAGATGCATTACGAGAATGTATTGGAATCTGTTAGAACTTCAACTTGTTCTAGGTCGTGTGAGGAGGGTCACGCGGTAAGATGGATGCAATCATACCTGCACTAATGCACCGGATTTCATCAGAGCTTCAAGGTTAAGCGTGCTGGGGTGAGAGAAATACTAGGATGGGTGACCCCCTGGGAAGTATATTAAGAGCTCTACAAATTCAGACATAAGAGGCAGATGAGAAATTAAAGTAACCTAAGGGAAATTGGAGTATGCGGAGTAGTTGGAAACCCTAAAAGATCGCGAAGGATGAGACGAACTAAACCGGCAAAGAGAAAGAAGGGGCATCACCGCTCTAGAACTAGGATAAGTGTGAAAGGTATTCGGAAATACTTTGGAAGCAAGGCGTTAGTAAATATATGTATGTATGTGTATGACATCCCATATGTGGCCTCGTCAACTGATATGTGTGCCCCAGCAACTGACGCTGCTATATACTGAAGGCATTAATCGAACATGGTAGTGAAGTTCAAGTTACAAACGTTACTAGGTAAGCCGATGTTATTTTCATTACAGGTTGGATTTGGAAAGTCCTAATGCAATGACATCTGGGAAAGGAAGAAAGTGAGTATGCAGAAAGTCAGAAGATGAAAAGTCGTGAAAAAAAAATGTAAGGAACAAGGGTGAGTAAAGCTTCCAAGAAAGACGACGGGCAAAGCAAGGGACTATTTGGATAAAATTTGAAGGTAAGCGTGCGAAAGGGATAAAGTGTGGTAGTATGGAATAAAAGATAAATGTGTAGCCATATTGACACGATTGCCTCGGCATAGAGAAACTTTCCTAAAAGATGACTTAAAAATATAATGGATTTGCACGTTTAAAGGAATATTTCATGAACTTCAGGGTCGATACTATGAAATAACAAATGGAGAAGGGCGCTTGCGGAGGAAGGAACTCAAGGAAGGTTTGAGGATTAAAGTAGGAAAGGTACACTAATGGGCTGGTCAAAAGGAGAGGAGAGAAGAAGAGGGGAAGAAAAGAAAAATTGAGTAATCACCAAGGACAAGCGAGAGGATAATGAATTAACAAAGCTAACCGAGAGGAAGTACATCAATGACATAGGATGAGGATAAGGAATATTGATATTTGATTATAGAAGGATGTATGGGAAATATTCATGAGTATGGACTAGCCTTGGCAGTAGGAAGGAGAAGAAAGAAGAGAGTATATTGGCAAGGATTCCACGACACGAACAAGAAGTGGCAGAACACTAGAAGAACTACAACGCATAGGTGGGATGCAAACAAGTAGTCAAGGAAGATTTCGGATCAGTGAGCTAAGTGAGAAAAAGGGATTGATAGTGGAAATGGAAGAGTGTAGCATATTAACTTTCAATGGTACATTGTAAACGTAAGGTGAAACCGGAAAGCCAATAAGGAATGACAGCTAACTAAGTGATCACTGGAATATACCAGAATATCGTCAATAAACACAATCACAAACAGATCTAAGAGTGGCCTGAATACATTATTCATTAAAATCATAAACACCGTTGGAGCATTAGTCAACCCAAATGACATTACCCGAAATTCATAATGGCCATATCTTGTTCTGAAGGCGGTTTTGGGAATATCTTCTTCTCTAACTCTCACTTGATGATAACCTGACCTCAGGTCTATTTTGGAAAACCACTTGGCACCCTATAATTGGTCAAACAAATCATCGATTCTTGGTAGCGAATATCTACTCTTTATTGTCACCTTATTCAAAGCTTATAATCAATACACATCCGTAGGGAACCATCTTTCTTTCTCACAAATAGGGACGAGTGCTCCCCACGGTGATGAACTAGGCCTAATAAACCCCTTCTCAAGCAAATCGTTCGGTTGTGCCTTTATCTCTTTCAACTCGGCCGAGCCATTCTATCTTAAGGAGGAATAGAAATAGGCTTGGTGTCTGGTAGTACATCAATAGCAAAATCAATCTCTCTTTCCGGAGGAAGGCGTGGTAGTTCATCTGGAAATACATTCAGAAATTCGTTCACTATCGGGACGGATTGAAAAGTCGGCGGCTTTGCTTCGGTGTCACGAACTCTGACTAGGTGATAAATATAGCCTTTATCTATCATCTTCCTTGCCACAAGTTAGGAAATAAACCTACCACTAAGAGACGCTGTATTACCGTTCCATTCAAGCACGGGCTCCTCCGAAAACTGAAATCGAACTACTTTCACTCGGCAATCGACATTGGCATAACAAGAGGCCAACCAATCCATACCCATAATCATATCAAAATCTAGCATTTCTAGCTCAACTAGGTCAACTTTAGTCTGACGATCACATACCACAATTATGCAATTCCTATATACTTGTCTAGCTATCACGGGATCACCAACCGGGGTAGATACCTCAAAAGGTTTAATTGGCTCGGGTCTCACCCCAATATGATCAGCAATATAAGGAGTAATATAGGACAACATAGAACCCGAATCAATCAACGCATAAACATCATGAGAGAATATAGTCAATATAACTGTAACCACATCTGGGGAGGACTCAAGATCCTAGCGTCCAGCTAAAGCATAGATACGGGGTTGGGTGCCACCTGAACTGAACACTCCCCTCCCCCTCTGCCTCTACCTCGACCCGCTAGAATCTGGGGAGTCTGCCCTATCGGGCGCATAGAAGAACAACCAGCCGCTGATCCTGTGGGCTGAACTCCAACTCTACCACTCATCGAGGGGCAATGTCGCATCATATTTCCAACCTAGTCACAGGCATAACAAGCATCTGAACCTCGGTGACACTGATCAGAATGCAACTTACCGCACTGGCTACATCGCAAAGATCGGTGGCCTCCGCCGGCTAAAATCACCCCAAACCGAGAACCGAGGCTCTCGACCTCCGAGTCCGTCCCCGAATGAATGGACCGATCAAATCTCCTTCCCCGCAAATCGAGGAGGTGCACTAGTCGCTGACCGGCTTAAATATCTGGAATGTGACTGCCTCGATCCCCCTCTATAGTCGCTACCCGGCACCCATAGATCTGGCCCTCGTACTCTACCCTCTATCAATATCGCGCTCACCCTTTCCGTGACATGTTGTCGCTCTTCTAAATTCGGGCGTGGCCCGAATACCGGAAATATCCATCCCCTCCGTAATGAAGTCGTCAAGCAATCTTAAACAAACGTGGCCCTAGGCCTCTCACGAACCTATGCACTCTATCTCCCATATTGGCCAGTATGGCCAGAGCATATCTAGCCAATGAGTTAAAGTAAAGGATATACTCCCGGGCACTCATATTTTCTTAGTTCAAATTTAAGAATTTATCCGCTCTAGCCCGATGAACCTTGGGTGGCAAATAGTGGTGGATAAAGGCATCTACAAATTCTTGCCAAACCGGGGGAGGTGCATTTTCTTTTCTTGAAGATACCCAGTTATTATACCATAGCACCGCTACATCACGGAGTCTCTAAGATGCCAACTCCACAGATTCGGTTTCGGAGGCATGGATAATTTTCAATGTTCTCAGCATCTCATCGATAAAACCTTGTGGGTCTTCATCCGGCTTTGACCCAAAAAATTCTGGAGGGTTTAAACTCATAAAATCTCGGGCTCGAGTACTAGTCGCCCTGTCACCCGAACCTGCACCCTGCCGCAGTACCTGAGCGGCAACTAACTGTGTCAATAGATGAATAGCATCAGTCATTTGTTGACCCGAAAGCGACCAAGGTGAGGGACTTGAGGCATAGGAGCTGGAACTGAAGCCCCCTCTTGTTCTTCTAAGTTAGGCGGAGTTGGAGAGGTATTAGATGGAGCCTCATTTTGTTACTCGCCTTCTTCTGCATTAGTTGACGGCTCCCTTCCTATCCGCTTTCTGTCGTAGCCTTGCTCTTCTAGGCAGCGGTAGCTTTTCTCTTTACCGGCATTTCTGAAATCATAATCACACCATTAGGGAAGAGTAAGTCTTATAACATGGCTCTATCCCACGATCTAGTAAAAAGAAGAATGGTCATTTTTTCTAAATGCCTTGTAGCCTCCTATTTATAGATGTGGCGCGCAACACACCATAAACAAGACTCTACTAGACACGGCTCGTAGACACTTCGTAGGACTGAACTGCTCTGATACCACTTTTGTCACGACCCGACGAGGGCTATGATGGGCACCCGGAGCTAACTACTGAGCACCACTCATTCTAATACTCATCATGCTTACCCTGCATACATTTATGGCCCTCACAGATGTAGTCATAAGGAAAACCATTTTCAATTTGAAACACATCTGCATTTGTATACATATATATATATAATATATATACACACACACACACACACACACACACATATATATATATATATGTATATAAAGAGGGAAATCATGAGACCATATCACCCACACATACGTATCTACGAGCCTCTACTAGAGTACTAGACATAAGGACGGGACAGGACCCCGCCGTGCCCAAATATGTACACAAAATAATAAATCAAATAGCACCTCCGAAATAATGGAGTGCTCTCGTAAATCTACGGTCAGCTCCTATGGATCCGCACCTCTCCCCGTCTACTGTGGGCATGAACACAACGTCCAAAGAAAAGGACGTACGTACACGAATATTGTACCGAGTATGTAAGGCATAAACAATAATGATACATCAATGAAACCAGGAGACATCAAAGAAGAACAACCCAGAATCGACTAACATATAAGAAGGAAATAATGCATGCTAACTTACTTCATAAACATCATCATGTCATGTATGCATATACATATATAAGCTGCCCGACCATATAGGTACGGTGTGATAATCATTAGCCCGCGTCCAGGCCTCCCGCGTCCGGGGTAACCATCTCATGCCGCCCACTAGTGGTGTCTGCCCATGCCATCTAGACATGGTGTATACGCTGCCCGCCTTAGCGGTGTCTGCCCGGCCATATAGGCACGGTGTAATATCATCATCATGTGCTCATCATAATGCATGCATAGGAACTCAAAGATAACTATACTTTATCGGGGTGACATAAGGTCGTGAACCCCCGATTCCATTATGGAGTTTCATAAGCATTCTGTCTCACCTTGAAGGAATTAGCATATATAAAGTGAGTGTAGCACAAAGAACGACATCAATTAATCATAATTAGGATCATTAGCTTGTAGAAGCATCATATCATGAACTTTAGAATCTTTAGACTTAAGCTCATCATCATCATTATCATACTCATAACGTATCTCTTATCTTTATCTCATATGAGGCTCTTCATGAACATAGACTCATAATTTCCAGAATGTAAGAAGGTCATGGAGAATAAAGGAAAATCATGTCATAAGATTCATGCCTTAGAAAGGAAGGGACTAGCCTCACATACCTTTTCGTGTAGCTACTCTATTACTTGAACGTTCCTCTCCAATATTCACGTTTCTACCTTCAAGAGAGTTCATACTAATATTAGATAATCGATAACGTAAACACGCTTGAACTAAAGCTAGAGAAAATTGGGCAGCATCTCCTTTATTTATACCACTCTCTCCATATCATATATCAACTCCCAACGTCAATAATAACATTCATAATATCATAAGCAACAATCTTCATTCACCTACATTATCCAAATCTCCCAATTCCACTTCAAATCATCCATAATCATGGTCATAGTACAATATTACGTTCACCCCTATATAATGTTTCCCCCATGTTCTTAATGTCATTTGTAACATATTTATAATTACAACATGTCAAGAATCATGATTCATTCTAAGCTACTACTCAAAAGTGCCACCATCCTCATATTTATGACCCATCTTCCACCTCCTTTCATAATCTAAGTCTTTCAACCTCTCAATACTTTAAACAACATGGAATGATCATAAAACTTACCTTTGATTGAGTAGGAATGAGCTTTGAGTGGAAACACTTCACTTGAGCAAAACCCTAGTTCCACCTCCAATGAGATTCCTTGTCTTGGATGAACCCTAATGAGTTTCTTGCACTTGATTCTCTTGGTTTGATGAAGTTGATCATTAGTTTCTCTTGAATTCTTATAGGAGAAGTGTGTGGAACTCTCTAGAAGCCTTGAGAGAGATGGAGAAGTGTGGGAAATGAAATTAGTGAAGTGGGATCACATTTAAATACTTGAACTTAACTCAGCCCGTCGGGTGTTCTACGGACACTTATACGGTCCGTACAACATTATACGGTCCGTATAAGTGACCGTACTTCACCATCAGAGAAACAATATTTCTGTTGGGTGCTATACCGACCCTTATACGGACCGTATAATGTTATACGGACCGTATAAGCGGTCGTATAACCCCACCTCCCGAAAATTGTTTCCGTCGTTCGTTTGATCTCCAATCCTTATGGAACCTTCTTGACACTTGTTTAACACTTCATTACCAATCTAAGGATCATTATAACTCTTCCTTAAGACATTATTAAGTCAACATTAGCTCGGTACTTTACGGAACTTTTCCAAAACACAACATATGCTTTGCCTTCCTTAAGGAACTTTCTCCTCTTACTTCCAACGTCTTTGGAATCTTAATTAGAATCGTTAAATAACCTTTCTTACTTATAGAAACATCGTATACTCCTTACCCTGTGTTAGTCCATTTACTATGCAACGACATGGAATTTTTCGAGGTGTAACATCCTTCCCCCCTTTAAAAACATTCGTCCTCGAATGTTAAGTTTTCGGGAATGCTACGAAAATTTCACCAGAGTTTTCCCTGTAATATGGTGCTATCACCCAGTCACAACAGCCCACAATAAACATGCCTCACAGGGCCACAACACAATAGCAATATTTTTATGGCCACACACGACCAAAAGCATGAAAAGAAAGCATATATACCTCATAATGTTGATGTTGCATCTTGAATCTCTTCCGGGGGTAGAAATAAGTGCGGGTACTTGGACTTCATATTTTCTTCCGCTTCCCAAGTCATTTCTTCTCGGTTATTATTCCTCCATAAGACTTTGACTGAGGCTACTTCTTTATTCCTAAGTCTCCGTACTTGCCTGTCTAGTATAGTAATAGGTACCTCTTCATAGGCTAGCCTTTCTGTCACTTGAACATCATCTATCGGCACGATCCTAGTAGGATCTCCAACACATTTTTGAAGCATTGAGACATGGAAAACTGGATGGACTGATTCAAGTTCTGAGGGTAAGTCCAATTCATAAGCTACTTGACCCACCTTGCGGACAATCTTGTAAGGGCCAATGTATCGAGGACTCAATTTCCCTTTCTTACCAAATCTCATCACACCTTTCATCGGTGATACCTTCAGAAATACCCAATCATCAACTTGAAATTCTAAGTCTCACCGACGGTTGTCCGTATAGGATTTTTGGCGACTTTGGGCTGTCAACAATCGATCTCGGATAATCTTGACCTTTTCCACTGCTTGTTGAATCAATTCTGGGCCTATTAATTGTGTCTCCCCGACTTCAAATCACCCAATTGGGGATCTACACTTCTTCCATATAGAGCTTCATACGGGGCCATTTGAATACTAGAATGATAGCTATTGTTGTATGCAAACTCAATAAGAGGTAAGTGGTCATCCCAACTACCACCGAAATCTAGCACACATGCCCGTAACATATCTTCCAAGGTCTGAATAGTGCGTTCGGCTTGCCCGTCAGTTTGTGGATGAAATGATGTGCTAAGCTTTACCTGAGTACCCAAACCTTCTTGAAAAGACTTCCAGAATTTGGCTGTAAATTGTGCCCCTCTGTCCGTGATAATAGATATCGGAACACCATGAAGTCTCACAATCTCCTTGAGATACAACCTTGCATAATCTTCTGCTGAATAGGTAGTTTTGACTGGAAGAAAATGGGCTGATTTTGTCAGTCTATCCACAATCACCCATATAGAATCATACTTGCTTCGGGAACGAGGTAACCCTACAATGAAATCCATGTTTATTGCTTCCCACTTCCAAGTTGGAATTTCTATTACTTGCAATAATCCTCCTGGCTTTTGATGCTCAATTTTCACTTGTTGATAATTTGGACATTGAGCCACAAATTCTGCTATGTCTTTCTTCATTCCATCCCACTAATAAATTAGCTTAAGATCATAACACATCTTTGTCGCTCCTGGATGAATAAAATACCGAGAATAATGAGCTTCTTCTAGAATTCGACGACGTAATTTCGCAACATTCGGAACACATAGCCTGCCTCGGTATCTAAGAACTCCATCTATAGAAAGTTCGAATGGAGACTTCTCTTTCTCATGAAATGTACCTCTATAATGGCTCAACTGAGGATCTTCATATTGACGTTCTTTCACCTCCATATCTAAGGCTGAAACAGTTGGATTATTAATACCAATTCCTGCACTGCCAGAGTCAATTAAGCGAACTCCAAGATTAGCTAATTGGTGGAGCTCATGGATTAGTTATTTCTTCTCCAAAGGAACTCCACATAAACTACCCATTGATTTGCGGCTAAGTGCATCAGCCACTACATTCGCTTTTCCGGGATGGTATAAAATACTCACATCATAATCTTTCAGTAGCTCTAACCACCGCCTCTGTCGTAGATTCAACTCCTTCTGTTTGAAAATATACTGGAGACTCTTGTGATCCGTATATATATCAACATGTACACCATACAAGTAGTGTCTCCACATCTTTAATGCATGAATAACCGCAGTCAACTCAAGGTCATGGGTCGGATAATTCTTCTCGTGTTTTCGCAACTGCCTTGAAGCATAGGCAATGACTTTACCGTGCTGCATCAACACACATCCTAACCCAACACCAGAGGCATCACAATATACAACATAACCATCTGGCCCTTCTAGAAGTGTCAAGACTGGGGCTGAAGTCTGTCTGTCCTTCAATTCTTGGAAACTATATTCACAAACATCAGTCCATTGAAATTTCGCTGACTTCAAAGTTAGCTTCGTCAATGGGGCTAAAATAGAGTAAAACCCTTTCCACAAACCTTCTATAATAACCGCCAACCCCGAAAACTACGAACTTCGTAGGCCTTGGCCAAGTCTTCACAAATTTCAAATTTTCCGAGTATCAACTCGAATGCCATCGGTGAAATAACATGGCCCGAAAAAGTCACAGAATTTAACCAAAACTCGCATTTTGAAAATTTTGCATACAATTCACGAGTACGAACAATGCCGAGGACAATGCGTAAATGGTCTGCATGCTCGGATTCTATCCGGGAATATACCAGAATATCATCAATAAACACGATCACAAACAGATCTAAGAGTGGCCTGAATACATTATTCATCAAATTCATAAACACTGCCGGAGCATTAGTCAAACCAAATGACTTTACCAGAAATTCATAATGGTCATATCTTGTTCTGAAGGCGGTTTTGGGAATATCTTCTTCTCTAACTCTCACTTGATGATAACCTGACCTCAGGTCTATTTTGGAAAACCACTTGGCACCCTATAATTGGTCAAACAAATCATCGATTCTTGATAGCGAATATCTACTCTTTATTGTCACCTTATTCAGCTGCCTATAATCAATACACATCCGTAGGGAACCATCTTTCTTTCTCACAAATAGGACAGGTGCTCCCCACGGTGATGAACTAGGCCTAATAAACCCCTTCTCAAGCAAATCGTTCAGTTGTGCCTTTAGCTCTTTCAACTCGGCCGGAGCCATTCGTTAAGGAGGAATAGAAATAGGCTTGGTGTCTGGTAGTACATCAATAGCAAAATCAATCTCTCTTTCCGGAGGAAGGCATGGAAGTTCATCTGGAAATACATTTGGAAATTCGTTCACTATCGGGACGGATTGAAAAGTCGGCGGCTTTGCTTCGGTGTCACGAACTCTGACTAGGTGATAAATATAGCCTTTATCTATCATCTTCCTTGCCATAAGTTAGGAAATAAACCTACCACTAAGAGACGCTGTATTACCGTTCCATTCAAGCACGGGCTCCTCCGGAAACTGAAATCGAACTACTTTCACTCGGCAATCGACATTGGCATAACAAGAGGCCAACCAATCCATACCCATAATCACATCAAAATCTAGCATTTCTAGCTCAACTAGGTCAACTTTAGTCTGACCATCACATATCACAATAATACAATTCCTATATACTTGTCTAGCTATCACGGGATCACTAACCGGGGTAGATACCTCAAAAGGTTTAATTGGCTCGGGCCTCACCCCAATACGACCAGTAATATAAGGAGTAATATAGGATAACGTAGAACCCAGATCAATCAACGCATAAACATCATGAGAGAATACAGTCAAAATACCTGTAACCACGTCCGGAGAGGAATCAGGATCCTGGCGTCCAGCTAAAGCATAGATACGGGGCTGGGTGCCACCTGAACTGGACGCTCCCCCTCTTCCTCTACGTCGACCCACTGGAATCTGGGGAGTCCGCCCTATCGGGCGCACAGAAAAAGAACCAGCCGCTGATCCTGTGGGCTAAACCCCAACTCTACCACTCATCAAGGGGCAATCTCGCATCATATGCCCAACCTGGCCACAAGCATAACAAGCGTCTAAACCTCGGCGACACTGACCAGAATGCAACTTACCGCACTAGCTACATCGCGGTACTGGTGGTCTCCGCTGGCTAAAATCACCCCCAAACTGAGAACCTGAGGCTCTCGAACTCTGAACCTGTCCTGAATGAATAGAGTGATCAAATCTCCTTCTTGCAAACTGAGGAGTTGCACTAGTCGCTGACCGGCTTGAATATCTGGAATGTGACTGCCTCGATTCCCCTCTATAGTCGCTATCGGCACCCATAGATCTGGCCCTCTTACTCTGCCCTCTATCAATATCGCGCTCACCCCTTCGCGGATGTTGCTGCTCTTCTAAATTCTGGGCATAGGCCTAAATATGGGAAATATCCATCCCCTCCTGTAATGAAGCTGTCAAGCAATCTTTGAACAAATGTGGCCCTAGGCCTCTCACGAACCTATGCACTCTATCTCCCATATCAGCCACCATGGTCGGAGCATATCTAGCCAATGAGTTAAAGTAAAGGCTATACTCCCGGGCACTCATATTTTCTTGCTTCAAATTTAAAATTTTATCAGCTCTAGCCCGACGAACCTTGGGTGGCAAATAGTGACGGATGAAGGCATCTACAAATTCTTGCCAAACCGGGGGAGGTGCATTTTCTTTTCTTGAAGATACCCAGTTATTATACCATAGCACCGCTACATCACGGAGTCTATAAGATGCCAACTCCACAGATTCGATTTCGGAGCCATGGATAATTTTCAATATCCTAAGCATCTCATCGATAAAACCTTGCGGGTCTTCATCCAGCTTTGACCCGAAAAACTCTGGAGGGTTTAAACTCATAAAATCCTGGGCTCGAGTACTAGTCGCCCTGTCACCTGAACCCGCACCCTGCCGCCGTGCCTGAGCGGCAACTAACTGTGTCAATAGATGAATAGTATCAGTCATTTGTTGACCCGAAGCAGCCGGTGGAGGGACTTGAGGTATAGGAGCTAGAACTGAAGCCCCCTCTTGTTCTTCTAAGTTAGGAGGAGTGGGAGAGGTATTAGATGGAGCCTCGTTTTGTTATTCGCCTTCTTCTACATTAGTTGGCGGCTCCCTTCCTATCCGCTTTCTGTCGAAGCCTTGCCCTTCTAGGCGGCGGTAGCTTTTCTCTTTACCGGCATTTCTGAAATCATAATCACACCATTAGGGAGGAGTAATTCTTATAACATGGCTCTATCCCACTATCTAGTAAAAAGAAAAATGGTCATTTTTCCTAAATGCCTTGTAGCCTCCTGTTTATAGATGTAGCGCGCAACAGACCATAAACAAGACTCTACAGACACGGCTCGTAGACACTTCCTAGACCGGAACTCGCTATCGATACCACTTTTGTCACGACCCGACGAGGGGGCTATGACGGGCACCGGAGCCTACCACCGAGCACCACTCATTCTAATACTCATCATGCTTACCCTGCATACATTTATGGCCCTCACAGATGTAGTCATAAGGAAAACCATTTTCAATTTGAAACACATCTGCATTTGTATACATAAGCCCTTCGGCTATCAAAATAACACACATATATATATATATATATATAAAGAGGGAAATCATGAGACCATATCACCCACACATACGTATCTACGAGCCTCTACTAGAGTACTAGACATAAGGACGGGACAGGACCCCGCCGTGCCCAAATATGTACACAAAATAATAAATCAAATAGCACCTCCGGAATAATGGAGTGCTCCTGTAAATCTACGGATAGCTCCTGTGGATCTGCACCGTCTCCCTGTCTACCTGTGGGCATGAACACAACGTCCAAAGAAAAGGACGTCAGTACGAATAATTGTACTGAGTATGTGAGGCATAAACAATAATGATACAACAATGAAACCAGGAGACATCAAGTAAGGAGCAACCTGTAACTGACTAACATGTAAGAATGAAATAGTGCATGCTAACTTACTTCATAAACATCATCATATCATGTATGCATATGTGTATAAGCTGCCTGACCATATAGGTACGGTGTGATAATCATTAGCCCGCGTCTAGGCCTCCCGCGTCTGGGGTAACCATCTCATGCCGCCCACTCGTGGTGTCTGCCCATGCCATCTAGACATCGTGTATACGCTGCCCGCCTTAGCGGCATCTGCCCGGCCATATAGGCACGGTGTAATATCATCATCATGTGCTCATCATCATGCATGCATAGGAACTCAAAGATAACTATATTTATCGGGGTGACATAAGGTCGTGAACCCCCCATTCCATTATGGAGTTTCATAAGCATTCTGTCTCACCTTGAAGGAATTAGCATATATAAAGTGAGTGTAGCACAAAGAACGACATCAATTAATCATAATTAGGATCATTAGCTTGTAGAAGCATCATATCATGAACTTTAGAATCTTTAGACTTAAGCTCATCATCATCATTATCATACTCATAACGTATCTCTTACCTTTATCTCATATGAGGCTCTTCATGAGCATAGACTCATAATTTCCGGAATGTAAGAAGGTCATGGAGAATAAAGGAAAATCATGCCATAAGATTCATGCCTTAGAAAGGAAGGACTAGCCTCACATACCTTTTCGTGTAGCTACTCTATTACTTGAACGTTCCTCTCCAATATTCACGTTTCTACCTTCAAGAGAGTTCATACTAATATTATCTAAAGGAGATGCTGCCCAATTTTCTCAAGCTTTAGTTCAAGCGTGTTTACGTTATCGATCATCTAATATTGGGTCATAAGCAATAATCTTCGTTCAGCTACATTATCTAAATCTCCCAATTCCACTTCAAATCATCCATAATCATGGTCATAGTACAATATTACGTTCACCCCTATATAATGTTTCCCCCATGTTCTTAATGTCATTTGTAACATATTTATAATTACAACATGTCAAGAATCATGATTCATTCTAAGCTATTACTCAAAAGTGCCACCATCCTCATGTTTATGACCCATCTTCCACCTCCTTTCATAATCTAAGTCTTTCAACCTCTCAATACTGTAAACAACATGGAATGATCATAAAACTTACCTTTGATTGAGTAGGAATGAGCTTTGAGTGGAAACACTTAACTTGAGCAAAACCCTAGTTCCACCTCCAATGATATTCCTTATCTTGGATGAACCCTAATGAGTTTCTTGCACTTGATTCTCTTGGTTTGATGAAGTTGATCATTAGTTTCTCTTGAATTCTTATAGGAGAAGTGTGTGGAACTCTCTAGAATCCTTGAGAGAGATGGAGAAGTGTGGGAAATGAAATTGGTGAAGTGGGATCACATTTAGATACTTGAACTTAACTCAGCCCGTCGGGTGTTCTACGGACACTTATATGGTCTGCACAACTCTATACGGTCCGTATAAGTGACTGTACTTCAGCATCAGAGAAACAATATTTCTGTTGGGTGCTATACGGACCCTTATACGAACCGTATAATGTTATACGGACCGTATAAGCGGTCGTATAACCCCACCTCCTGGAAATTGTTTCCGTCGTTCGTTTGATCTCCAATCCTTATGGAACCTTCTTGACACTTGTTTAACACTTCATTACCAATCTAAGGAGCGTTATAACTCTTCCTTAAGACACCATTAATTCAACATTAGCTCGGTAATTTACGGAACTCTTCCAAAACACGACATAGGCTTTGCCTTCCTTAAGGAACTTTCTTCTCTTACTTCCAACGTCTTTGGAATCTTAATTAGAATCGTTAAATAACCTTTATTACTTATAGAAACATCCCATACTTCTTACCCTGTGTTAGTCTATTTACTATGCAATGACATGGAATTTTTTGAGGTGTAACAGGTACAAATCCTTAGGCTGCCACTTCAGCGTTGGTACGACAGCCACTCCACTTTAGGTCATAGCGTTCGAGTGGTGTGATTCTTTTGTGCATATATGGGCATGGCAGGTTCCTGTCCCATCCTTACTATGTTATGCATTCCATCCAGGGCTGGTAAACATATGTGTACTGCTAGAGGCTTTATGACCTTCTCGGTCTATATTTTTGTTATATCCTTTGACAGCCATGTCGGGTCGTATATATGGGTAAAGTTTGATGATGTACATTCACGTATGTATATACCTTTTGGGCATGCATCCCTTCCATTATGATATTTATGAGTTAGCTTCATGGCCCATTCAGATATAACTATGAAATGTATGTTTTGAGGTACTCGGTAGGTTAGCTTTGGGTGCTCGTCATGGTCCTCTAGTTGGGTCGTGACATCTCATTTGTTACCAACCTGTGCCTCATACTTATACCCCAATGGCAATCATCCTCTCTAGGATCTTGAGTTTTTGCTGCCTGTCGCTTTGGCATTCGCTAGGAAGAGAAAGTTACTTATTGCTTTAATCTTCATGGCACGATCTGGAGGAGAAAGAAGTGAGACAACCCTAAATGTCTTGGTACTCAATTGTTTATGTCACGACCCAACCAGAGGGCCATGACAGGCACCCGAAACTAACCTACTGAGCACCACATGACATATATAGATCTTACTACCATGCCTGAGGGGCCATAATGCTAACTATTAAATGCCATAAACTGTAAGGGACGCAAGCCCAAAATATATATACATATGTACGTCATCGAGCTGGCCTCAAGTACACGTGCTGACAAGGCTACCAAAACAATGATTAAACACAACAGGGACCGAGAAGGTCACAGAACATCTAACTGTACATATCTATCTATAAACCTCTACATGGAGTGCATAACATCATAAGGACGGGAAAGGACCCCGTCATGCCCATATATATACATAAAAGAATCGTACCAACTGAACTGCCGCTCCGGAACAAGTGGACCGCTCCTGTACACACGCTGAGGAAGCAACCTAAGGGCCTGTTCCGTCTCCTTGTATACCTGCGGGCATGAACGCAGCGTCCACAACAAAAAAGATATCAGTACGAATAATATACTGAGTATATAAGGCATGAATAACAACATAATAAGGATATGAAAATAACGTGAGATAAGAGAGAATAACCTGTACATCTGGATGCCTCTTAAGGAGGATATCATGCATGCTTTCCTTTTAAAAAAACATTTTCATACATATATATAATACCGTACTCGGCCATGACAGGCTCGGTGTCATCCTTACCCGGCTATGATAGGCCTTGTTATTCGTACCCGATTGCAGTGATGTGCACAATAGGTGCCGTACCCGGCCGCCTATAGCGCGGCTCGGTGTGAGAAAATAGCTACATATATAAATAAAGCATGCATGAGAGTACAAATAAACATTACAACTCTATCGGAGTGATATAAGGTCGGTAAACCTCCGATTACTATTATGGAACTATCATCATGAACATATCTCACCTTAAAGGGACAATAACCGTAAGATGAGATCATCATCAATAAATAAGATCAATAACCATAAGACAAGATCAATAATCATGAGACAAAGATCAATAATATCATAAGAACATCAAGAACCATAAGCTTCTAGTATTTCTAGAAATGGAGTCAATATGGATATCATTCGTATAGGTTAGTTTCAATAAGATCATGTCATAAGAAAGAAAGGGACAGCCTTAACATACCTCATCGTCTACTTAACCACTCAATGTCTATCCTCCTGAGCTTGCAAATCTACATTCAAGATGATTCATACTAAGGTCAAGTCATTGAAACTCTCATAAGATCAAACTAAATTAATTAGTGAGCTAGCGAAAATTGGGCAGCACCTCCCCTATATCATCTACTTCCAAACTCTAAAAAAACTCCCAAACAACAATAATAACATCAACAATACCATAGCCAAGAAATTACATTCAAATTAAACTTAAATCAATCCAAAACTCCCTGTAAAAATCAACCCATAGCCATCATCTTCAACCTAATACCTTGTGACTTCTCTACTATGATTCTCTTCATTTTAAGACTTGCTAAACCTTTAAGTCAACTCAACATAAGAAATAATATGAAGAACATGCCTAATACAAGAAGAACTTCACCTCCCACAACTTACTCCAATGCCAATTTCACCACAAAATCAAGTAGAAGCAAGAACAATCATTTTCTATGAACTAGCTTGGGGTTTTAGAGCTTGATCTTCTCTTGTGATGGTTTGGAATGATTTGGAATGATGGAGAATTTTCAATAACACCCTTATAAGGTAGAGAAAAAGTATGGAAAGTGTATATATGAAATGAGACTTTTTAGAACTTTATAAAGCCCTTGAACCGCCCCTCCGCCTCAACTTGCGATGGAGATGCGGCCGCAAGTTGGCACTTGCTAGGCCGCATCTCTCCACCACATCTTGGGGTGGTGTTGGGAAGTGATCTGCCTAAAAAATGGAAGTTTGCGAAGTTTTCTGCACAGCAAACTCAATTTGCGGCCGCAAACTGCCCAAAATCCCCACTTTTTGGGAAAATGTGTTCTTTTCGATTCGTTTGACCTCCAATCCTTATGACATCTCCTTACACTTATGTAAACCTTAATTAACTATCTAAGGAGTCCTATAACCTCCTCTTAAGCTTATTCTAATCAAATTATGGCGCAATGATGCAAAATCTTCCGAGACATAACAGTTTACATGTGTGGCAAGCGCGCACACACATAAAAGTGACCCCACAGGACACAGCTTCATAGAATTCCTAGGATACATAACCTACTGCTCTGATACCAAGCTTTGTCATGCCCCGAACTTTCACCTGGACATAACACGGCACCCGGTGCTAGACTACATGCGATCGAGCTAACTAACTGGCTGGCTGAATTAACACATGATATCATAACATACTGAATGCGAAAAAATAAACTAGCACATGCTAATATACTGAAAGTCTGAATGATATAAATCAAAATGCGGAAACGCTAATATAAGTCTGAAGCATAACTGTAGCCAACATGACTTAACGTGAAAAGCCTGGGACTCTATCTAACTGTTATTGTAGTCTATGAAGCCACTATTGAAGCACTGAAAACACTGAGTGTTGCCGGGACAAGGCTCCCGGCATACCTGACTGCATGTAAATATTGAAAGATTGTACCAATCAGCTAATACGATAAATCCCAGCGAGCAAATTCGTCGTCTTGTAAATCGTTACCTGCATTGCGAGATGCAGGCCCCAGGCAAAAGGGACGCCAGAACATTTGAATTGCACTAGTATGTAAAGCAACTCAAAAAAAAAATTGTAAGTACTGAAACTGAACTGATAATTGATAACTGGTAGCTGATAATTGAAGTGAACAAAGGAAGTCAGGATATGAATGCTTCCTGTTTTGGATAGAGAATCACCTATTTAACTGAAAAAATAATATGTGGCCTCAGGCCCAATATATGTGAATGAATCTGTGGCCTCGGGCCCAAGTATACGTATACATAAATGTGGCCTTAGGCCCAAAACACAGATGTTCAACATTGAACAATTTATATAAAAGAACTGAGAATCATGCTAAAAATTACAACACTGACATACTGAGCAATGACTCACTGAGACATGTATTCATGAACTGATTATGAGACCTGAAGCTTTAACTATTTATAAACATGCTAAGTATTCTAGACTGAGACTCATGGGTATCAAACATAAGTCTACATTGATTACGTACTAAGCTCACAACGTTCGGAATCAAAGTCATGAACGAATTACGAAACTAAAGAATATAAGTTCTGCAACTATTCAAGGAACTAAGCTTAACTATATTTCTGAGGCAATTCGTAACGTTGTAAAAGAACACTGCTTAGGGACAATCATTAACGTTCCCAAACATAGAGAGTTACCCTCATATACCTTAACACCGGCCTTTGAGCATAATACAAAGTTCATCAACCCTTTCAACCTTAATCTTTTTTATGTTCAATTTTCTTGAATTCGAATGTTAGGGTTGCCACATCCAACGATAACATCTCAATCAAGGTTGTTGGAGGGTTCTTAAGGCTTGGGACCTATTTTCTCTTGCCTTAGGATGATTTTTCATGATCAGGGGTGTTAGGGAAATAAACCCCAAGCTTAAATATAAGAAAATCGCGAAAATCTGAAGTTTTGACCCGAAACCCGGCACATTCGCGTTAGGCCCGCGACGGCCCCCTGCAGGTCAAAATTTCAGAAAGCATGATTTCTCTTCGCCGTCCCGTGACACGGGCCATCGTAAGCCCCCCCCACCCCCACCCCCACCCCCCCCGCGCTAGAGATGTGCTCGGCTTCTACATAGTGTTAAAATAGGCATAATTTCTTGTACAGAGCTTCTTTAGGTCTCCACTATATATCGTTGGAAAGGTATTTCAAACATCTATAACTTTCGTGTTTTACGTTTTCTTAAATTCTCAACGGATTTTCTCAAAATCAGGCTAGAAGGCAGACCTTCTATAAACTTAATCGATTCCATCGAATCTTATACACCTCACTATCTGTCTTGATTCTAAAACAACTATTTCCACCCATACTCATCCCAATAGGACTTCACATGTCTAAAAAGTCACATTAATACTTATTTAACACATCCACATCTAATCTGAATTTGCGGAGTGTTACATTTACATGACATCCACCTCATCACCAACTCAAAATCACTATTACCTCCAATCATTCCATTGTAGAAGGAGGAGGAGGAGAAAAAAGAAACTTGAAATCTGGCTAAAACAAATTGAATGTGTCAATTTTAGAATCAATAAGAATGATATCTTCAAGCATGGCTGGAGACGGAGATCTAGAGGTCAAGTATTATCGTATGTATTTTGAAATGGACATTAATATTTTTGGTCAACTTCATACTGAAATAATAGTCTCCATCATCAATCTGCCGCCCCAATTAGATTTGATCAGAAAATGATCAACGATCGAAACTCAACTAACAAATCATGATTCTTCAAACGCAACCCACTTTTAACACATAAGACTGGTTCGATTTGAGTTTTGAAATGAGATAGAGGTCAATTTTTATGGTAGATCTATGGTAGAGACAAGACGGAGATTTGGGTGTTCTCTTTGGTTGTTGTTGATGGAGCTATGATTGGCAATGGATCTAGCGTTGAAGAGCGGTAGTGAAGGTGAAAAATGTGCAGAGAGTATAATCTTGCAATAAGTAGTGGAAGAAGGTGAATATGTGCAATTGACTATCGGTTGCCACTTTTATTATTAAAACTTGTATTAGTGTCCGCGCGATGCGCAGATTATGTTAAATGAAACTAATTATATTAAGTTGCAATGGTTCTTGTTTGAGCATTTTATATCGAACTATTTAAAAAAAAAAAAAAAAAATTAACTTGTATTTGGCTTCTTTGCACATTGTATCTCTAATACGAAACTTTATGAAATTAAAGAATATGAATTATATAATCATCGAATAACTATCGGCACTGCTAGTAGTCATATAAACTACCTGAAGTATAACAAGATTCAATAACAAATAATAAATTATACTAATTAAACAAAAAATTATAGTAATATCTTAATTTCAATTATAAAAAGCTTCTTTATTTCCTGAACTGATCAATAGTTCAAAGGGAATCAAATCATTACATAAAAAAGAAGATTATTTACCTTATCTTTTAGTTATGTCAGTTACTTTTGAATACGGTTTAATTTAACGTGCATCATTATATCCTCCCTCTGTACACTTTCCTTAATACGATAGTTTAACTAATTTTTTTTAACGTTAGTGTTTTACCTTTAATCCAAGTTATATCATATTTTATTATAAATTGTAATGTTGAATTTATTTAAAGTTATATATAGAAAAGTCCTATTACAAGTTCGTTATAAAATCTAGATTTTTTATTATTAAAGTAGTATGTACAATATTAGCAATTAATATTTTCTTATTCGTACTTACCAAAAAAATATTTACTTATCCTTATTTCAACCAGAAAACTTGAAAGTCAATTTCCAATTATTATTTTTATATACAGTCAAACCTGTCGATAATGGCAACGTTTCTCCGAAAATTTCATGGCTGCTATAGTGAGGTGCTGCAATGTATGTATACTGGCATTTGATGTTTATATTTCATTTAGCTGTTATAAACAAAAGTAGGCAAAAAACATATTTTTTTTTTTACTGTTTATGCTAGTATAAACGAAACTAAAAATACTTGTTAATTTTAAAATCCCAATTGATTTTCATATTTCATTAATTAAAAATTGAAAAGACTAAGAAATTACTATGAAGTCCATAACTAGTTATACCATACCGATAAAGAATTAAAATCTAAGGAACATATGCATTTAAAATTAATTGAAAATCTAAATTTTCAAGTTTGATGTAAGAATTCTAAAATTATAGATTGTTTCATAAATTACAATCTCTTTCGTAATAACATAACGTTTGAACTGACGAAGATTATTGTTCAAATTTTCAACAAAAGAAAATGCAATAGCTTTCCCTTGAAGGCTGTCTAAGACCTCATTTGTTTACATTAAGATTAAGACATCTAAATCTGAATATTAAGATGTGTATTAAGATGTAGGTGTCTGAATCTGAATGCACATCTGAATATTAAGATCTTGTCTCTAGATCTGAATACTGAATGATTAAGACGGTTTGTTTTCAATATCTGAATGTGCTTATGGAATTAACCAATATTTTAATAAAATATTATAAAAATATCATTTCAAAGAAAATAAATTTATTTTTTGATAGATAGAAATATTTTGAATATTTATATTTGATAAAAAATATGAACTATCTAAAATGCAAATAAAGTTACTCCATACATCAAAATAATTAATTAGTGTCACATTGTAACACAATTTTTTTTTTTTAAGAATTTGTGCTTATTATTAGAATGGCAACCCTCTGTCTATCAACTGAAAGGGATAGAGAGTTGTTATGGCTGAATCCCACAAAGATGTTTTCTAGTAAGAAACTTTATTAAAATAAAAAAAAGGAGTAAACTTTTCAATGTTTGACACAATTTCTGAGCGTTCTTTGTTGTTTCTTGAAGCTTGGTATTATATATTAAGTTTCAAATTTGATTAGAGGGTTATGGACTATTCAAGTTTTTTTTAATTCATTGTTATTGTCTTATAGAGTCCCCGAGACCTTTCAAAGATTGAGAAGTGAATATAGGAATTTTATTGAGAAGATGAATTCGCTCATGTTTAATTTTTCTGGTGCAGATTAGATCCTGAACTGGGTAAAAATACATTGGAATTCAAATAAAGTTTTTAACAAACTTCAGGAAACTTCAAGACAACGATTTTGCTATTCCAGTTAATTAGTTAATTTTTGCGCCTTCAAGAGTTCTTGGGTAAACATCAATACACCCAAGATTTCATGAATATCAGAATACTAAACAAATTTATGAAAACTTACCAGTTCAAGAGGTCAAAAATTGGTATTTGGTTGAGCAAGGATAGCTAGAGGCGTGAGAAGAGAAGTCACGAAAAGTTTTGTGAAACAAGAGTTTTATTTTAAATGAGTATGAATAGTGTTAAGACTCTGTTACAGATCTGATTCATTCAGACCTATTAAGAGGCTTCATAAGGACACAAAACAAATGAACTTAATGAGTTTGAATCCGAATGACTAAGATTCGACCTTAAAAAATGCACTTAATGGGTCGAATCGAATGATTAAGATTCAGACCTCCATTAAGTGCAAACAAATGAGGCCTAAGAGCTTAATAGTATAATTGAAGATTTTTATATATTCGTACTTGAAATTTACTATGTACATGACATTAATGATGATTATCATAAATACTTGCATATTTTATTTTAGAGATAATATATTTCTTACAAAATATTATTACACAATATTTGAGTGTGGCTGTTATAGAAAAGTAATTTTACAAAGAGCGTACCGCTATAATGAATGTCATTGTTGTTATAGTCAGAATGCTGTTATAGAGAAGTAAAATATAATATAAAAAATCGGTTTCGGAGAAAATTAAGACCGTTATAGTGAAATGTTGTTATTACGAATGACAATTATAGAGAGGTTTGACTGTATGTTCATGAAAGCTAAAGAAATAATGATTAATTTATAATTTTATGTTTACAATTATATTTTATCGTTTGAAATTATCAAATAGTCTTTCAAATTATTATTTTTGGCCTTCTATCTAAAAAGGATTCAGTAACGTGGTCCCTTTAAATTTTAGCATGTGTAATTAAGCTATATATTTTCATCTCAAATTTAATTTATACTTATGAGCTAAAATTTTTGAAATATTTCTTTATTCGAATTTTTAAACTTGACTTGCTTTATTAAATAGAGATAAGCTCAAATTTTATTGCTTTATTAAATAGAGATAAGCTCAAATTTTATCACATCATCTCAAAATCAATTTATACTTTCTATATTTTATATTTAAATTCTTAAGTTCAGTGTCTTTAAGAATCAAGTAATACAACAAATAAGTAACTTAATACATACTTTCATGCATTTTATGATACGAAGATTAAAAATTAAATATGAATTTAAAGTTAAGTTCCTTCATAGGAAAACAACACAAAATACCCACTATTGGTAAACTATTTACACAAGAATGTCCCTTCATAAGCTAATTTCACAAATGCCCCCAGGGCTGAAACTTTTTACCCGAAAAATGCCTAGCTTATCTTTCAATGAGAAACACCCAGCAATTAATGCTATTTAATGTTGTGTCCTTGTGTGTATTAATTTTCTTTTCCTTTTATGACTAGCTTTTCTACCTTTTTTTTTTTTTTTTTCTCCTTTTTGTATGTGGGCACATGGGGTTGTGTGTTTTATTCTTTTCATTTTGATTTTTTTTCTTTTGAATGATAAATAAAACATAAAGGCAAAAATATTAATTAATTATTTGTATATTAATAAAAATATAAAATAAATAAGTAATGAGACTACAAGAACAAATAAGTAAGAAAAATACTAAAGTCACTAGCTTAATTATTAAAATCTAATTAATAAAAAAATTATAATTTTTCACTTTTCCAAATGAAAACAAAACTTATATCTAATGTGTGACTTTATTTTTTGTAATTTTTTTTTTACAAGAATTAACTTGATAAAATGTTATAAAACATAAAATATCAAAATTTAAGCTTAAATTCTATTTGTTGTATTTTCATATAATTCTTTTTGAAGAAATGAACATGTCCTTTATGATACCATCGAGTATATGATATATACAATATGGGTAATTGGGTATCATAAAAGACTAAGGAGTTTTTTTTTTTAACGAATGAATCAGTCCTTTATGATACCCAGGCAATATAGGTATATACTATGTGGGTATCATAGAGGACTGAGAAGTGTATTTTTAGTGTTTAAGGAATGAACTACTTTCTATGAGACCAATGTTAGTATATGATATATGCCATGTGAGTATCATAGAGGATTGAGTGGGATTGTTTTTTTAAGAAATAATTATGCCATATATGATACCTTGTCAGTATGTGATATATCTCAGGTTATTATCATAGAGGATTGAGTGTCTTTTAAGGAATGAACTGCATTCCTCATGAATGAACTGCATCCCTCTATGATACCTTCTCAGTATATGGTATACTAGGTTGGTATCATAGAGGATTGGGTGTTTTCCTTTAAGGAATGAATCAATCTTCTATGATATTCTGTCAGTATATGATATATACCACATCAATATCATGGACTCTAGTATTTTTTTTAAAGAATGAACCAGTCTTCTATGATACCCTATTCGTATATGATATATCATGCGGGTATAATAAATGATTGAGTTGTGTTTTTCTTGAATAAATGAAGTAATCCTAAATGATACTCTGTCAGTATTGATGCATACCATACGAGTATCATAGAGGATTGCATTGTGTTTTTCTTAAACGAATGAACCAATCTCTGTGATACCCTATAAGTATGTGATATGTACCATGTGAGTATCATAAAGGATTAAGTTGTGTTTTTCTTGAACGAATGAACCAATCTTTGTGATACTCTATAAGTATATGATATATACCACGTGAGTATCATAGATGATTAAGATCTTTTTTTGAAGAATGAGTCGGTCCTCTATGATATCTTATCAATATATGATATATCATGTGAGTCATTCATCTATGATACCTTGTGAGTATATGATATATACCGTGTGGATATCATATAGGATTGAGTTGTGTTTTTCTTGAAGGAATGAACCAGTTCTCTATGATACCCTATCAGTATATGATATATACCATGTGAGTATCATAGAGGACTGAGGGGTTTTCTTGAGGAAATGAATCAAGCCCTTATGATACGTTGTCAGTATATGATATATAACATGTGTGTATCATAGAAGATTGACAAGTATTTTTTTATTATTTGATAAGGAATGAATTAGTCCCTATGATACCCTGTTAGTATATGATATATATCATACGGGTATCATAGAGGATTGAGTTGTGGTTTTCATGAAGGAATGAATCAATTACTATGATACCCTATCAATATAAGATATATACCATATAGGTATCATAGAGGATTGAGCTGTGTTTTTCTTGAACGAATGAGCCAATCTTTGTGATACCCTATAAGTATATGATATGTACCATGCGAGTATTATAGACGATTAAGCTCTTTTTTTTTTTTTTGAAGAATGAGTCGGTCCTCTATGATATCTTGTCAGTATATAATATATCATGTAAGTCATTCATCCATGATACCTTATGAGTATATGATATATACCGTGTGCATATCATATAAGATTGATTTGTATTTTTCTTTAAGGAATGAAGTAGTCCTCTAAGATATCCAATCAGTATATGATATATACCATAGGGGTATCATAGAGGACTGAGGACTGTTTTCTTGAAGAAATGAACCAGTCCTCTATAATACCCTATCAGTATATGATATATACCATAAGGGTATCATAGAGGACTGGCGAATGTTTTTCTTGAAGAAATGAATCAGTCCTCTATTATACCTTGTGTGTAAATGATATATACCATGAGGGTATCATAAAGGACTTAGTAGTTTTTTTCTATGATACTCTATCGGTATATGATATATACCATGTGGGCATCATAAAGGACCAGGTAGTGTTGGAATGAATCTGTCATGTATGATACCGTATTAGTAAATTATATATATAAAGTTGGTACCATTGAAAGAATGAACTGTCAGTCCTCTATGATACCAGTCAATACATGATATACTATCTGGGTTTCATAGAGCGCTGAGTAGTATTTTTTGAAGGAATGAATCTATCTTCTATGATACCCTATCATATATGATATATACCATGTGGGTATCGTAGAGGATTGAGTTGTGTTTTTATTGAAGGGATGAATTAGTCTCTATGATCCTTTGTCCATATATGATATATACCAGGTTGGTATCATAGAGGACTGAGCGTTTTTCTTGAAATAATGAATCGCCAGTTCGGTATGATATCCTGTTAGTATATGATAGATACCATATGGGTATCATATATACTGCAACAGTATACTTCAAATGCTACTGATTTAATATACTATATGCTAGAATAAATTATTATTTGAGATATGGAAAAAAAAAAAGGAGCCAAAAGGTGGGTAGAGCCAGATTATGGAAAAAAAAATTGAAAAAATAAAATTAGAAAAGGAGAAAAAAGTAAATGAAAATCACCAGAAATTTAAAAAGAAGAATAAAAAATGTCTTAACTCATGGCTCTATCGTACGATCTAGGAGTGAAAGAATGACATCATCCTAAATGTCCTGTAGCCTCCTGTTTATGAGTGTGGTGCAAAACACACCCATAAACAAGACTACTAGACACGACACGCCTTTGAGACAACCCTAGGATGAAAGCGCTGCGATACCACTTTCACGTCACGACCCAAACCGATGAGTCACGACGAGTGCACGATCTCTCGGTGACCAAACACCCCTACGCTCTTATCCGAACAACACTATCTAACAAGGACCCATAAATAACTCAATTTGGGTACATCTTTGTCCCAAGAAAGTAGGACATCATGATCTCTCGTGCGCGCATATATATATATATATATATATATATATATACATATATTTGGAAAGAACAGTGCAAGCCGACTAGGCCACCACATATACTGTACACAAAAGAATAGAAGCCGACAAGGCCACATCATCTGACAAATACATACAACTATCTACAGACCTCTACTGGAATAAAGCTGTAGAAAGGACGGGACAGGGCCCCGTCATACCTATGTGCATATACATCTCAAAAGAATGGCATACCAAAATAGACTGCAGCTTTGAATCAAAGTGAGCGCACTGGCCACCGCTGGGAAGAGGTCCTACTAAGCTAGACCGCCGCGCCTACTCGAACCCGAGGGCATGAACGCGCCCCCTCCCCCTCCCCCCTCCCCCGAGTAATAGGGGAGTCAGTACAAATAATGTAATGAGTATGTAAAGCATAAGAATAACATAAGTATAAACATAAGAATCATGAGTGAAATCTGAAACTCATAAGCTGAAATGACTGTTTGACTGCATCTGTATGACCAAATATCTGATCATATCTATACAACTCTGCATGCATTTGTATGAATGAGTATCTGTAAGTATTTGCATAAGTCTGTATAACTGACATTGCCTCTGTGGGCGTACAATATGCAAGCTCTCAATGATAATCATGCTCATGTACATAAATATAGGTCATAGTGCTGAGGAACGTTCAGCCCGATCCATTTCCCATATAACAGTACCGAGGAACGTACGGCTCGATCCATATATCATATAATAATAATGCCGAGGAACGTATGGCCCGATCCATATATCATATATCAAGGTGCACCAGCTGATCAGGTGGTAATGCGTATACAACGCCTATCCATTTTCCTATACCCTATGTACATATAATATACGCGTATATAATGCCTTCTGGTCATGGGTCAATATGCATATGTATGTGAATGCAGTGCATAACTGAAATGAACACATAGAACTCTCGAAGTGACATAAGTTTATATTACCTCCGATGGACAACTTTTGAGCTAACATCATCAACATAAGAAATCTCAAAACCCATGAACAGAAGGAACAATCATACGGGGTAAAGGAACATCAAAGATTGAAGTACTCCTAGTGCTTCTAAGAGTAGAGTAATATGGAAGCTCGTTCAATCGCTTGTTGGCTCATAACAAAGGATCATGCCAAAATGAAGAAGGAATAGCCTTACCATACCTTGAAGTGTATCTAATTGTCCAACTTTTACTTCTCGAACTCATAAGTCTACAATCAAGATAACATAGGCCTTAATTAGACTTATTTACCTCACTTACTAACCATTTTAAATATAAAAAGAGCTTAACGAATTGTGGACAACATTCCCCTTGTAAACTTAACAATCCTTTAACTTCCAACTCAATCCAACATCAACCACAATATCAACAACAACAATAACAACATTTATATATCAAGATATACTCAAATCCATTCCCCATCATCTCTTAAAACAGCCCCTAATCACCATCTTACCCTTCATCAACTTACGATTTTCATAGCTATCTTCTCTTTACTTAAAACCACTAAAACTCTTAGTAATTAACTTAAGTACAAAGGTAGGAATCATTTACATACCTTGAGGGGTCTAAGATTCCAAGGATCAACTTCAACTCCAACTTCCCAAGCTTCACAACTTTAATGAAACCCTAGGAACCACCTTCTTTTTCACAAACTCGGGTTAACGGGGTTCGGATCTTACCAAATCTCCACTAATATGATGGAAATTATAGAGAGGAAATATTCTAGGGCTTTCTGATTTGGGAGTGGAAAATAATGAAATAAAACGTGAGGGCTCCATATATATAGGTGGGGCAAAATTGCCCCAGCGGTAGCGGGTCGACGGTCCCGTCGGCACGTCGACGATCTGTCGATTTGCACCGTCCCTGCTCCACCTGAGATTCAGAGATGACGGCGTGTTGACGGTGTGGGTTGACGCCGTCGACGGTCCGTCGAAGGGGACTGGTTTGTGCCAGTTCCCTGAGTCCCCTAGCTGCAACGATTCGATCCGATTAATTCCCAATCCTATTATATTGCGAAGGACACTTACCTATACTTTGGTGCACGCAAGGTGAAGCACTTAATATCTTAAAACTCAGGTGCGTATTTCCATACTAAGGGCATAGACCAGCAATAAGCCAAAAACTTTCTTGCGACAAAAACAGGAGGTGTAACATCTTTCCCCTTCTTTCATTAGATATTCAATGTCCATTGATGCATTCAGCGGGTTCTTTGGCCTATCTATGAATATTCTTTGAAACTCTTTTTGTTATGTCACATAACATAATTCAATCTATTAGAAAAACACCCATTGAAGAAATAAAGAGAATGTTTAAACGTGCATAAGAAGCAGAATAGAAAACTTGACTTTTTATTTTAAATTTTAGTGAAGCACTTACCATTTTTCAGATTCGTGTATTTTCTTGGGAATCTCTTTTCTTTGTCCATACTTTATTCTCTTTTGATTTTGGAGAAATGAGTTATACCATCTCTTCAATTTCTTCTGAAAGTGATGGAACCGAAAGAAGAAACTAATGTTTATATTTTGAAAGGATTGAAATGAAATAATCTTAATCATAATTATAAGAATATCTAAACATATACAGAGAGCGAAATTGCAGGGATTAGAAAGATCGATATACCTCTTGCCATTAGTTCGATATTGTCACTGGCTTCTGTTATCAATTTAGGTGGGGTCTTATAAGCACTGAAAAATCCTCACTGTGATGACTTAATAAGTTTTTAAGAAGAAATTTAGTGCTTGGGGACACATACCCATTGTTTCATCTTATATATTATTCTTCCATTAAAAAGAATTTTTGAGTTGTCACAAAATGGCAGCAGTTTCGGGTAGTTATTAGCAATTCAAAATCCACGAGAGTTACATATTGGAGAGGAGTTTCAACTGCTACATTAGACATTGGATCAGGATAATTTACGGCCCACAAATTGAATTGGCAGTTTCTTTTTTTTTAATTTTCTATAGATTTGCATTTTTTTAATTTTAAAATTGAAATTTTATGGTGATGGAACTTGTTATCTAAACATTGTTTTACCTCTCCTATTACATATTATTAAAATGAACTCAACTGTATTAATAACAACAAATTAGGCCCTTTTTAGCTAATTTTTTAGGGGAAAGAACAATAATGCACACTACACACAAAATAATTACACTTCCATGCCCCCTTAATTACATACCCCAAAACTATTTACACTTTCTTCCTATTGTAGTTATAGGTAATTGTCTCTTTTTTTGATTTCTCTACTTCTTATCTTTTTTTTTCTTCCTCAAATCATACTATTTTTTATTTTCTTTTTCACCATAATCTGATTTCATATTTAATTCTAGCTCCCTTCTTTTCGTTTTTTTTTTTCTTTTTTATCTCCATAATCTAATTTCATTCACCTTTTTGCTATTTTTATTTATTCTTCTTTTTCAATTTCTGATGATTTTCATTAATTTTTTTCTCCTTTCTAATTTCATTTTTTTCAATTTTTTTTCTTTATTTCCTTATATTTTTTTCATAATCTAATTCTATATACCCTTCGGCTTCTTTATTTTTACTTTTTTATATCAATAAAAAAGGATCACTAATATAATTTTTTTTTTGTTTATATATCTCAAAAAATAATTTATTCTAGCATATAGTATATCAAATCGATGCTTGATTGAAGTATATTGTTGCGGCATACTATGACACCCACATGATATATATCATATACTGACAAGGTATCATACAGGACTGGCGGTTCATTCCTTCCAGAAAAACACTCAGTCCTCTATGATACCCTCATGGTATATATCATATACTGACAGGATATTATAGAAGATTGATTCATTCCTTCAAAAAATACTGACATTGATTCATTCCTTCAAAAAATACTACTCAGTCCTTTATGATACCCACATATTATATAATATACTGATAGCGTATTATAGAGGACTGGCAGTTCATTCCTTCTTGAAAAACATTCAGTCTTCTATGATACCAACATGATATATATCATATAGTAATAGCGTATCATAGATGACAAATTCATTCCAACACTACTCAATCCTCCAGGATGCCCACATGGTATATATTATATACTGACAGGGTATCATAGAAGAATGATTCGTTTCTTCAAGAAAAACACTCCTCAATGATACCCCCATGATATATATCATAAACTGTTAGGGTATCATAGAGGACTGGTTCTTTTCTCAAGAAAAACACTCCTTAGTCCTTTATGATGCCCTCATGGTATATCATATACTGATAGGGTATCATAGATGATTAGTTCATTCCTTTAGGAAAACACAACTCATTTCTTAAAAACTAAAAAACCAATTCTCACCTTTCTGATACCCATATGGTATAGCCATATACTGATAGTGCATCATAAAGGATTGATTCATTCCTTCAAAAAGCTCCTCAGTCCTTTATTATACCCTATCAGTATATATCATATATTGACATGTTATCATAAAGGACTGATTCATTCTTTCAAGAAAAACACAACTCATTTATTAAAAACTAAAAAAATAATTCCCACTTCTATGATATCCACATGGTACATATCATATATTGATAGGGCTAAATAGGGCTAAAGAATTGATACATTCCTTCAAAAAAGTTCCTCAGTCCTTTATGATACTGACATTATATATATCATATACTGACATGGTTTCATAAAGGACTGGTTCATTCCTTCACACAATCACTCCTTTGTCCTCTATGATACCGATATGCTATATATTATATACTAACAGAGTATTATAAAGGACAGATTCATTCGTTCAAAAGATTATTAATAGAGGCATATTTTAGATATAATTTTTGCTGTCATTTGCAAAAGAAAAAGAAAATTATATATTATTTTCTTAATTTAAATTTTAACAAATAAGTTAGTGACTTTAATATTTTCTTAATTACTTTTTTGATGTAGTCTATTAATTTAATTTTTATTAGTCTAAAATAAATTAGCTACCATATTTATTTCAGGATATTGAGACATTAGAAAACTAAGATGGGTATGCATGCTTGAATCGCACAATCCTTTTTGTATGCATGTTTCTGCATGTCTACACGTGGATTTGAGCTTATGTACCAGTTGTCTTAATTTTGTCTTCACTGTTTTCCAAAGCAATGAACTCGAAAAGGGGAACCAATCGGGCTGTGATGATAATGTTTGCTGAGCTAATTAATGTTAGGCGTCAAATACAACTGGACGCTGAGCCCGGAACCAAAATGCCCAAAAAAAAAAAAACGTTTCGACAAAATACCCCAACAAAAAAAATGTTACGAAAACACACTTTAGCGCGATGATCGTGCGCTAAGAGTTAGATTATGAGGGACGACTCATTCCGCGCTATAGCTGATAAATTACTCGCGCTATAGTGTCGTTGTTTTTTTTTTTTTTTTTTTTTGCTCTTTTGTTTAACCCTTCTTTCGTTACACTTTTTAACGTCATTTTGACCATAGATTAATCATGCTTTGGACCCCAAAACTTCAATATTTTATATAGAACCCTACTTATTTTTGTGCTATTAATTAGGTAGGATCAACACATCAAGGATACACAAAAGTTCGGATGACCGTTTTAGAGGTTGAAAAGTGCTCGAACGCCATTTTCGTTCAAGGCTCGGTGAAATTAGCTCAAGTTCTTTACGAATACTTAAACTTGTTCATTAATAATTAATCAAAAGTTAGTCAAAATGGCAGCGTTCATACAAAAAAAAAAAAAAAACTTAATTAAATTGCCTCATTCATAACCTTGAGTAGATGAAAATACTTAACATACTAATTCATTAATAAGAAACCCAAACTTTTAAAAATACAATTATCAAAGTAAGAAAAAAAATTAAAAAACATTCATCAATTAATGCCCTTGAGTTGATCTTTCCATACCACCGCGAGATGTGCCACCACCGCTAGAGGTACTTCCACCACTAAAGTTTCCTCCACCACGAGAGGTACTTCCACCGCGAGATGTAGTTTGACCACCGTGCGGTAGGACACTTGCGCTTATCATGACCAACATAATTGCAAAATGAGCATTTTCGAGGTGTATCTCCGGGGAACATCCATTTCATTATGAATACGCGAGTATGCATTCTTTCTCCGAATTTACGGATAAATGCTTTATTTGCAACCATTGAAAATGGATCCGGTGGCCAATAACTCTCACTACCAAGTGGGTAGAACCTTCCAGCATACGTTCTTGCATAATTTTCAACCGTATATTCCTCAGCCATGTACGAGGAGGCGTTCTTTCCCATTGTGATAAAACACTTGAAGGCATGAGAACATGGCATGTGATATGATTGCCACTTGCCGCATGTGCATGTTCTTGGAATCTCACAAATTGTGTGAACGTTACCTCCTTTACCTTGATGCACACTTGTTTGTGAGTTCAAATATGCGCTCTGCGGTTGTACTCCATCCGATCATGTTTCGAGCCTTATATTTGTGGTACTCGAATAGTTTTAACGGTTTTGGCATCCATCTTAGACCTTCTCTGCATGTGCTTTGGCCTCTTTTGATCTGCGACGAACCGCTCCACAAACTGCTTAAATGTCATTCTCACCATTGCGGTGACGGATAGTCCCCGTGCGTATTTCAACAAGCCATTGAATGACTGTAGTTTTGTTGTCGGCATACCCCATCGTCTACCTTCATCCCCGGTGTAATGTCCATTTGTCTTTATCAATTGCATTTAACGGTCGAAGGCTTCTTTATTCGCCCGCCTAATAATGTCCATCTAGCCGTTAAACTTCTTCTCCAACGCTACATTGCGCCCGCCCACATCCAATTGCAAAGTGCGGGATTCGATATGCCTTTTGGAAGTTTGGCTTCAAATGCCTTAAACAATAACGATGGTAGGCAAAGGGTCGCCACCTACAAATTGAACATATTATGCAATATGCCAAAGATTTACGTACGATATCACACGTATTCCCATGCGATCCTTAATAACGTGTTGCCTTAAGTAGTCCAAAAACATACCCCACGTACTAATGCTCTCATTAGTCGCAATTGCAAAAGCTAGAGAATATAGCTCCATTTATCCATTCCAAGCTATATTAGCGACTTTATGTCATACTTCCCGTATACGTGTGTTCCATCTATTGATATTACAGCCGACAATGAGCAAACCCATCAATGCATGGTTTGAAGGCCCAAAATACAAAATCAAAAATATTACACGGCACACCAGGCTTCGATTTGAGCTTCCATTCAACAACGTACCATGATTGAAGTGTTGTAAAGCCGCCATGTATCTCGACAACGTCTTGAAAGAGCCACTCCCGATTGCCGAAGACTATTTCACGTGCACGCCTACGTACAAGATACGCTCCTAGTATGGTTTTGTTATATACTTTCAAGACGGCTCTAATACGGTCTTTAATAGGGTACACGAAAATTTGAAATATCGGATAACAACGAAACATTATATCAACACAAAAAATAAAGTAAACTTAGGCGAAGGGGATACCTTGGGTTTTCTCTAATGTCGCCAACTAATACACGCGCAATCAAATTAGTATCTAGATTGCAATGATCATACGGGAGGTCACCCATATCACAAGTGTGCTTTGTGTAGAACTTTGAAATAGTCCACATCTTTTCGAGGTTTCCTTACCACGGAGCATCCATTCGCAGCCTTGATACTTTCGCTTGCGGACAATCGCCAAAGTTTTCGTGGGAATCGTCAACTTTAAACTCTCTCATCCCCTGGATGCAATAAATCTTAACAACCCTTTGCAATGATTTTTTCGAGCTGAAAATCATCCCTTTTTCAATATAAGCCTTTTGTTTTACCAGATCCACTGGCTCTTTCCACAAATTTTGCCGAATATGATCATCATCCCTAGTAAAGACAAAGGCATCTGGGCGATCTTGAAGATGATCAAGATATGGGATCTCATCGGAATGCCACTGAATCGGGGTCGACTCTTGCTGTTGAAATTGGCTTTGCGGCGAACCGAGTCGATCGTTGTCATTCAAATGGTTGCTTGTGAATTCGGCTCCTCCTCGTGTCTCGGACTGTTCATCATGTCATGCAACAGCTTCTACACTTGATGTTGACGATTAGTTCCAACCTCAATCTCATCGTCACTTTGCTCATCGTCACTTTCCTCCGCATTAGGTATTTCCTCACTATCGCCGGGTGATTTTACTATATAATTCGGATAATGTCCCGGACCATCCATAGCACGCCTTTGCCTATAATTTGGTGCAACCACCATATTCTCCCTACACAAGAAATTAGGGTGTTTTAACTACTACACATCAAATAACACTATTGATGTTAAAAAAAAAATAGACGTACCGATAGTAATCAACTGCACCAAAACTTGAGGAAAGACCATCGCTTTGAGTTGTTGGATAGGCTGAGGATATTCCAACCTGATTCATCCATCCCGATTGAGGAGACCGTCCTATATGATCCATATCAGGTGTATAACCCCTAAATAATATAATCAACATCATTAGTAGCATTCAAGTGTCATTACACATAATAATAATAATAATAATAATAATAATAATAATAATAATGTAAAAAATGAATATTTACCACTGCCCGTCAAATTACCGACTTAAACTATCTAGGCATTTTGGCTAGTCAAAATGCTTTCATAGGTACTCATGTCAGGGTAATTATGTTGATAAGTAGGTTCCGCTTTGAGTGACTTCGCTGAATTATAGACGGGGCTTCCCAACGAGGTCTATTTCTAAGCTTCCCGAGGAGCCCTAGCCATGAATTCAAGTCGATTAATGGGGACCTTCTCTATATACATTTCAAGGACGTTTAAAGTTATGCATTTCCTATAATCATAAGGCGCCTTAAAAAAATCAGTCAACGATTCATCGTCTTGAATGTACCACTCGAACATAACTAGTTACACCTTGCGGCGTAAATGACGTTGGATATTTTCCAATTATATTTAGATCAAAATCACTTCTACTAACTTATAGTCTATTATACAAGGCTTGGAGTAGTTTTGAGAATTTTAAGTCAAGTGGAAACTTAACATGGTATTTTGGGGAAGAATCATAGCGCAAATTATTTTCCTCGAATATAATTTGTCCATCCCGGAATAAAGAAACTTTAATTCTTGGAACATCTGCCATATTTTGAATAATTTAGGAGGAATACAAAACGCAAAAACTAGATGAAACTTTGAATTTTTTGCTTTTTTTGCGTTATACGAACTCGGTATTTATAATCAACCAACGCATGCATGCAATTACAGTGTTACGTCTAATCAAAATAAGTGTGGAGAGACGCATAACGCATGAAATAAATGCGTTATATTACACTTCAGTTGTATAGCGCAGTAATTTACTGCGTTACGAAGTATAACGCAGTAAATTACTGCGTTATACTGTCATAACGCATTATTTTACTGCGCTATACAACTGCACCATTGTCACCTCAACTGTCAAACAGAAAAACGTCATGATTCGAATCAAACTTTATATAACGTAATTTGACGAATAGTTGTTACCAACCACACAAAAAGATTCCACACAACATTCCACACAAAATTGACCAATTTAGAGATATTAGCCGTGTTCTATCGTTCACTCCAAAGAAACATATTTGAAGCAATGGGTAGGACCTGGGAACTAGATGATGATGATTTTCATTACTCAAATAACCCTAACGATAGATTCAATCGAGAATACAATAATAAAATGACAAGGAGTGGGATTGGCGTGTTAGGAGGCTGCGGTAAGACTGGAGCAAAAGTTAGCTTTATAGGCTTAAACGCCCAAAAAACGTGCTATGTCAATGCCTCGCGAACTCCACAAGAGTTTAATTTGGCTCTTAATCGTTTCGAAGAGAACAATCGGATGCAAATACGTTACCATAGGGTAGAATATGGTATATATGGTAGCACAAGATTTAGATCCAAGTGGGATTCGGACTGTGAAATGTCCGATGAAGATTATCATTTTTCTTACAATAAGGTAAGTAGGTAGGGTCATAAAGACCCTCCCCCCCCCTCCCCCCAGGGTACTTGGGGGTTTGCAACTATATAAGTAGCTCTTTCTTTGTTATTATACTACACATATTTAATGTCGAGTAGTAGAAACTCAGCTTGGTCTTTACTCCTTCCAAAAGAACCAAATAGCAGTGATGATGAGAGTTCAAATCATAGCAGTTTTTCGAGCGATACTAGTGATTTCAAACTAGATGAGCTAAATCCCCACCTTCTTATAAGCGTAATGATGATTTCTGCAGTGTGAAATATTCAGATCCGCGGGAATATTATTGCGGTTTACGCCGAGAATGGTCACATCGGCTTGCCGAATCAGAACGTCTTGTTCGTGACTTGGAAAATTTCAACGCTCCAATACCAACAAGGTACTCCTTAACCATGCCACAAATAGGTGCAGAAACTTGCGAGCTTGCCGTGCAAAGGATTAGAAAAGAAAACAACAGAATGTTGGCAAGACGATGTAGATTTTACATGCTAAAGTTGGCCGAAGAACAAGCATCATCAACCGGTAGAGACTAATCGCTACCGAAAAAGATGTGTCTTAAGAAACCGCCAATATTTTTCTGAGGACGATATTGAGGACTTGTACTCTGATGATGATTAAGAATGTTGTGATTTTAGTTTTAAGTTTAATATATCATTATGCTCTTAGGCATTAATTAGTATGTTAAGTATTTTCATCTACTCAAGAATGTTGTGATTTTAGTTTTAAGTTTAATATATCATTATGCTCTTATTAATGAATTAGCATGTTAAGTATTTTCATCTACTCAAGGTTATGAATGATGCAATTTAATTAAGTTTTTTTTTTTTTTTTTTTTTTTGTATGAACGCTGCCATTTTGACTAACTTTTGATTAATTATTAATGAACAAGTTTAAGTATTCGTAAAGAACTTCAAGCTAATGTCACCGAGCCTTGAACGAAAATGGCGTTCGAGCACTTTTCAACCTCTAAAAGCGTCATCCGAACTTTTGTGTATCCTTGATGTGTTGATCCTACCTAATTAATCGCACAAAAATAAGTAGGGTTCTATATAAAATATTGAAGTTTTGGGGTCCCGAAGCATGGTTAATCTATGGTCAAAGTACGTTAAAAAGTGTAACGAAAGAAGGGTTAAACAAAAGAGCAGGAAAAAAAAAAAAAACAACGACACTATAGCGCAGTAATTTACTGCGCTATAGCAGTTAACGGAGCCGTCTCCGTTAACTCTTTAGCGCAGTAATTTACTGCGCTAAAGGTGTTTTCGTAACATTTTTTTTTTGTTGGGGTATTTTGGTCGAAACTGTTTTTTTTGGGGGGCATTTTGGTTCCGGACCCCTGGACGCTGCAATAAGGAACGCCGCATTTGGGATTGTGGGTAGTACCAGTAAATAATTTCAGCCGTGGTGTAATAGTGAAATTAATCTATGGATGGGTAAATTCAGGCAATTAGTTTACCTATAATGGGTAGTTTGTGTTGTTTTCCCAATTTTTTACTCAGCTGATATAGTTATGCCAACTTCTCTTTATTAATATAGTAGCAATAGGCCTAAACTAAAACTAAAGGGAATCTTTTTCAAAAATTCCTTTTCTCAAAATCCAACTTGATACAGAGAGGCTAGAAAATGTGGCCCATAATTCTCACACCCAAAGCATTCAAATTGGAGTTGAGGAAGTCACACAAATACAACTTTTTCAAATGGTAATTAAAAAAATTATAATTATTTTCAAAAAATTACATAAATACAACTTATTTAAAGTTTTAACTTCTTAATTATAAAAATACAACTTTTTACACTCCTAAAATATCAATAATACTTAATTTAGGAGTTACTACTATTAATGCATATCCACTTTTTACTTTCCCTTTCTTTCAAAATCATTAGAATGTAATTTCCAAATAAACATAACAAAATCAACTTCAAATACCATATTCCATCTACCATTTTAAAAAGACTATTTTTTTCTTTCGTTTCCTCCTTTTTTATTTTTATTTTATTTTTTAATTTCACTTGATGACGATTCAATTATTTTTTTGTGACTAAAAAAAACTATTTGAATATATTAATATTAAGAAAATTACATGAAAAGATATGGTATATGGAAATATGGTATAAGAAATGTACATGAAAATATACCGTAAAAAGTATACAGTATATTCAAGTTGGTATATTTAACTAAAAAGATGATAACAAAATGTTTGTGAATATAATAGTAGAAATTAGTATATTTAAGTTTGTATATTATATATAGTACATAATATAATAATAATAATATTTGTGTATATAGTATATAATATTACATTGTACCTAATATATGAATATATTACTCTATGTGTCAACCAATTGTACTCTACAATAACATATAAAGTATACAATATACAATATATAGATAGAAAAATATAATTACTTATGGATTACCACTAAAATAGGATCTTAATTAATAACTAACACCCCATCCCATTAAACTTGGCTTCCGTTCTACCATCACATGTTTACTATTCATTTTTTTTTCTCTCTTCCATGAAATAGAAAAATTAACTCAATTAAATTTATATTTGTATATATTTAATATAATAAACAATATATGCCTAATACATACAATAATGTATGTGGTCAAAGATATATATATAAAATACTTTTTGTTTAATATACATAAGAAGTTATTTTATATAAAGTATATACTAGTTAATATACATAAAAAATAATATATATAGTATATAATAGTGAAATATACGTAATATACAAGTACAAGAATATATATACTTGTTCAAGGAATTGTATAATATATATCATATAAACAGTAGTATAATATTTTATGGATTAATGCTAGCTGAGTATATTGGGATGTTTAGAAAAGTAATTAATGTGTTTTGATATGTATTTAATTTGGTTATCGCTAATATAGGAAACTCCTTATTGTTAGCCTTTTATTCATAGCAACATCTTTTATTTATGGTATAAAATTATACATATACCCTAAATATAGAGTATATATCGCAGATTGTGTAACTTAGTTAATAGTTGTAGATTATGAAATATTTTACTTATTTACTTGTATTTATGTAACTTCCCCATTGGAGTTTAATACCATAATGCAAGGACTATTTGTTGCCTCAAACTGGACTTTATATGTTTCTTTATCTTATCTAATTTTTATTCAAAATTTCCTCTCGAGAGTTTCATGTAAGCTCGAACTTGTAAGTATTCGTCTTACTAGTATGTGGTACATGGTAGTCCTGTTGATATTATTTTGTCTTCTTAATTGTATGTAAATATTATAAATATCCCCCCCCCCCCTCCCCCCCCCCCCCCCCCAAATCAAATTTCATGTTTTGCCTTATACAATTGGGGAAATTTCAGAAAAGTACTCTTCGTTGACTTACATTGCAAAATATAGCCCCAAAACACTTTTATACAATGTAATACACTTATATACAAAAGACATGTACATTATGTATATAGGTTATGAAAGTGTATAATGTGTAGGTATATACACTAAAATATATAATTATACAATATAATACATGAAAATACGCACTTATACAATATTGTGTAAGTGGGTATAAACATAGATCTGGACTAATTTTGAATTAAAATTGCACTTTTATACAAGACAAATACATTATGTATATAGGTGTATAAAAATGTATAATAGTGTATAAGGGGTGTGTATACACCCATATACACTATTATAGAAAAACTAACTCCAACACTTCCAACGACGGGTAGCAGCAACCACCAGCCATCACCGCAGTTTTGTTCTCCGGCGAACTCCAACACCACCAACGATGGAGCAGCAGCAACAGAGGATCTTCCAAGCTCCGACAAGCAACGGTGGACTTTCTCCCTCTCCGTTCATCTCTATCTCTCCCTCGATGAGATCATGCTGGGAGCGCGGCGAAAACCACCAGCCACACCACCTTGCTCACCACCACCAGATCCGAGTGGATTTTCCGATGATTGATAGGGAGGAGGCGCGGCAGAAAGTGAGAGAGAGAGAGAGAGAGAGAGGAGTCGCGGCAGAGAGAGAGAGAGAGAGAGAGAGAGAGAGAGAGAGAGGAGGAGGAGGGAGTGGGTGATTTTTGTAAGATTTAAAAAATTGGGTCAATTTTAGTAGCATTATTACCCTAATCAACATACAGCGCAATTAAATCAAAGTATTGGTTCTAAAGATGATTTTGGATTAAATAAGAATGTTGAGTTTTATAGTTAGTTGTTTTGCTAGCAATTTATTTAAATCTTTACATGTTGAAATTTTAAATTTCTTGTTCAAAATTACTTTCGAAAGACAGGAAGGAAAAGGGGATGATCAAACTAAATTCATAAGGAAAAGGGGATGATCAAACTAAATTCATACTTTTCACCTTAATGAAATAATTAGAAAATTGAGCTTCATGCAATGTCATTAGTTTAAAGTGTTGTTCTTTTCTCTTCCTCAACAAACTAGTGGATTAGTAATTGCAATTCCCTTTGGATGATATTTGGTTGAAGTGGAAAAACGAGAATTCAAAGTTGAAAAAATAAGTACTTGACTTTAGTTGATTATTTGTAGTCAAATCCTTATTTTAAATTGAATAGTGAAATAATAGATGACATTGTAAACACAAACATGATCTTATAATCATATTTTAATTAGGATTATAATGCTATCAAAGTTGGCCCACTTTTTTAAATCTTATAAAAAAAGACCCACTCCCTCCTCCTCCTCGCTCTCTCACTCTCTCTCTCTCTCTCTCTCTCTCTCTCTGCTGCGCCTCCTCTCTCTCTCTCTCTCTCTCTTTCTACTTCTCCTTCTCTCTCTGGATCGCCGAAAAAATTACTCAGATCTGGTGGTGGTGAGTAAAGTAGTGTGGATGGTGGTTTTCGTCAGAGTTCCAACGTGATCTCATCGAGGGAGAGATAGAGATGAACTGAGAGAGAGAGAAAATCTGTTGCTTCTCGTCGGAGCCTGGAAGATCCTCCGGTGCTACTGCTCCATCATTGGTGGTGTTGGAGTTCTCCGGAGAACGGAACTCCGGCTATGGCTGGTGGCAGTTGCTGCTCCGTCAATGATGTTGTTGGAGTTAGTTTTTGTATAATAGTGTATAATATTGTATAATAGTTTATATGAGTGTATACACACCTCTTATACACTATTATACTTTCTTATACACCTATATACATAATGTATCTGTCTTGTATAAAAGTGCAATTCTTATTCAAAATTAGTCCAGATCTATGTTTATACCCACTTATACAATATTGTATAATTGTGTATGAATGTGTATAAGTGCATATTTTCGCACATAATATTGTATAATTATATATTTTTTTAGTATATATATCGACACATTATACACTTTCATTAACCTATATGCATAATGGACCTGTCTTTTGTATATAAGTGTATAACATTGTACAAAAGTGTTTTTGGGCTATACTTTTACAATGTAAGATTTGAGCTATATTTTTGCAATGCAAGTCAACGAAGTGTACTTTTCTAAAATTTACCCATACTTAAATACTTGTCAACCATCAACAAGTCCCCTCGTGGGTCGAGCGGGGACCCACACTAACCCTCCTGGTGGGCGAACTCTTCCCTTTTACTTAACCGTTTTTAATTATCACATGCGGAAATTAAATAATGAAAGCAGTCTCAATATTATAAATAAATACTAATAAGCGCGGAAATACAAATAACTACCCAAGGATCTGGTCAAGTCATAGTACAAGAGCTTCTAAGTATACAACTTGAACAAAAGTTACAACCATAACATGAATACAACTTCTGTTTAGAATGAGAATGAAATAGAAAAGTCTAGATGAACTGTGTGAGATCCTTCAAGGCTAACTGAATCTCGCTCATGTACCTGGAACAACTCTGCACCCCGAAAAGGGTGTAGCAAGAGTAGTAAGGGGTGTCAATGGGACGGTTCGGCCGGTTATTTTTTAAAAAATATACCATCCCAATTTTTTGGATATTTTACAATGTGTAACCAAAATTAGATTTTTCAAAACCATCCCAATCATAACGGTTTCTTCTCGGTACCGGTACGGTTCGGTTAATTTCGGTAATTTTTGTCACGCCTTAAATTTGGAGCGGCGTGACCGACACTCGGTGCCAAACTAGGCCCCGAGCGAACCACTCTAAATCTGAAACTCTGCTAAGGCCTACCTGCACAACGACAATGTCAACCAGCCGGCGATGCCGTATGCGGATATATATAAACAAATGCTTTCATCTCGTTTTGAACCGGGCACACACACACACACACAATATATATACACACACAGGCGAGCAACGACGGACGAGGTCGCTATGTAAGCCGAACAACAAAAAACCGAGAGCCAACATGGCTACATAATATCCCAACTACATACAATTGTCTACGGACCTCTGGGGAATACGAGCGGGCGAAAGGACGGACAAGGCCCCGTCACACCCATATACATGTCAAACTAGCATACCACCAAAGGACCGGCACTCCGGACCAAGTGAAGTGCTGCCGACCGCGGCCGAGTGGAAGGCTGCGATCGAGCCGAATCGTCCGTCCGAGCTACCCGAACTCGCGGGCATGAACACGAGCGCCCCCAAACAAAGGGGACGATGGGTGCAAATAATGTACCGAATATGTAAGGCAAGATAACAAGCGAAATGAAATAACAAACTATACTTCGGATATTTCAAGAAAGCATCGGGAGGTTCTACCCCGGGTTGCCTCTCATCCGAGGCAAGATAACATCACTCATGATATAAACTTCGTGACTCGAAGGTCGTACATAGATAGCATAACTCCATAAATAAAACGCCGTGACTCATAGGCCAGGTATAATCAACTCCATGACCCGTAGGTCAGGTATAAGCAACTCCATGACCCGTAGGTCAGGTATAATCTACTCCATGACCCATAGGTCAAGTATAATCAACTCCATGACCCGTAAGTCAGGTATGCGCATCTCCGTGACCCGTCAGTCAGGCAACAACTCCATGACCCATAGGCCAAGCGATAACTCCATGACCCGTAGGCCAGGCGTATACATATAATGATAACTCAAAGGCAACATAATAGCCTGTAAACAACATATACACTAGTTATACCTTATATTATTCTATCATCTTATATAACTTGTGTCACGACCCAACCCCGTAGGCCGTGACTAGTGCCCGAGCTGGGCACCCAGACATATGCACAAATCCGAATCACAAACAGATGGCTTATACGTATACAAATATCAGACGCTATCTCAAATTATCTCAAACGTCTCAAAAGCAAACATATATATATCGGGAGAAAGGCTATCAAATGGCGCGTCGGCCCCAAAACATATACAGATGCAAGCCGACAAGGCTGCTACGGCGAATGGGATCGCCCAGAACATATATCATACGAACACACCTGAACAGAAGTAGGCTCAACCCACATATACGTCTACAGACCTCTAAACAGACCAACAGAATCATATGACGGGACAGGGCCCCGCCGTACCCCTGAACAAACAAATGCAAATGCAACGGACGAATATATACCAAAATACGGGCTCCGGGGTGAGGAGGGCGCTCCAAAGCACGTTGAATAGGTGTCCTAGGCGGCGGATCACCGAAAAGACATCCGTGCCGCGGGCATGAAACGCAGCCCCCGGAAAAAGGGGTTCAGTACGGAATATGTACTGAGTATGCAAAGCGTAAAAATACAGTAAACAAATCTGAATTATAATCGAAACAGAAGTACAGAAAGTAAGTGCAAATCCAAAATACCAAAGTGTATATTTCCAAAAGACAAAACATGCATAGGTTTCGAAAGTATGTCGCCCGTCAATCAACGGCGCCATAACACATCCTACTCCCGTAAGATTTCATATCTCCGAAACCCGACATACCGCGTCAAAAACCCGGCGGTCAATATCACATATACCCGATACCGCGGTCAAAAACCCCGGTCAATATCACATATACCCGGCATACCGCGGTCAAAACCCAGCGGTCAATATCACATATACCCGGCACCCGGCCCAATAACAGAGGAGCTCGGCGAACTGGACATATCATACTCCAGAATATCATATAGTGCGCACGATACATTACCGGCCCGGGAATCGGCAAAAAATGTAACAACAGAATGCACGAGTAGAATCGTGAGTAACCAAATACAGTTTAAACATTTTCAAAGGCTCAATAGGTTAATCAAAACGAACCATCATTTATAAGCCAAAACAGTAGTCAAATCAGATTTTCTTCAGAATATCACTCGGGAACATATCAAACCGAACTTCAGAAACCATAGTTACGTATCAAAATCACATGCACAAGAATCCTCATTTCAGACTCAACAGATAAATAAGTAATCATACTCGGAGGTCGGAAAGATAGTCATATTAAAGTCTTTCAAAAATAGGTCGTTAGAACCAAACATAGAAAGTCGCGGGACCCACGGACGAGCGTCAACCCAATCCGGGCCCGCCTATGAAAATTAAGGTCATTACTCGTCATGAAATCACTTGCGAGGATATCAAAGCGATCCGAGCCCTTTCTTGAAAGTTACGGGCGTTCGTAGTTTCCGAATCGTTTAGGAACAAAACTTTTTTGAAAACAAAACTTTTATGCCACTTTTGAAATTTAGTCATACAAAAGACATAAGGACCATAATTCGACTACATTAAGAATACGAATATCAAGAAACAATTAAGAATCGTTTATGAGCTTATCAAAGCAATCCAGTTCTGTCCATGAAAGTTACGGACATTTTTAGACATATGATCCTTTCGGAACAAACCGTTTACGGGATAATACTCAAAATACCCCCCAACGTTTGACCAAAATCCCAACTACATACCTAACCTTTGCGGGGGTCCTATTACCCCCCTGGACAAATTTTTCAGTAGCAAAATGGCCCTTTTTGCTGATGTAGGCGAGCGTGAATACACCGCCCGGTGGCGCGTGACGGCCTTTAAAAATCAAGATCGACTGTTTTGGACGCCAACTAAGCCGCCACATATGATGCCAAGTAGATAAAATTTGAACTCCCTCCATTTTTAGGCTACTTCATCTTCATCTTCACCCTATTTAATATCCATCCCCATTTTTGTTGTCAAAATAATATCCATTATAAACGAAAATCTCAATTGAAGAAAATCCACATATGATTCCGAACAACTTGTTAAAGAACAACTTTCCACCATAAACGAAAATCTAAAGAAAAAAATGAAAAATCGAAGAAAGAAAAAGGAAAAATGCGGAAAAAAAATAAGGATGAAAAATCTAATCTTGTTAAAGAAAATCGATTCTGGAAGTTGCTTGTTTGGAGTTGCTACTTGTTGCTTGGTTGAGTTGTTTAAGCACTAATTCTTTGAGTTGATTTGGGGAGAAAATTAAACTCCATTGCTAAGAATTTGGAGAAAGCTATGAAGAACACCAAATGGGTTTCTCTAAATTCTTGATCCCCATTTAATCAAATTAATGGATGAACTTTGTTCTATTTGGTGTTAGGAAGCTTATTTCACATTTGGGTTTGTTTGGATTAGATTTGAGCAAGTTGGTGTGATTTTTTTTTCAACTCCTAATGAAGATGATGATGATGATAATGTTGATGAAGATGAAGGAGAATTGGGTATGGGTTTTCAGATCCTTAATAAAAATGGAGTATGGAAAATTGAGAGATTTTTTTTTTTTGAAGAAGAAGAGTAGATGGATGGAGGAAGGAGGGAAATTAATAAAAAATGGGGCAAAATTAAACACGTGGCACGTGGGCCAGGCGCGTGTGGACAACCGCCATTTAATATTTGGGGGTTGCGCATTGGTCCATCGGCAAAAAGGGGCATTTTGATACTTGAAAAAATTTGTTCGGGGGTAATAGGACCCCCGCAAATGTTAGGTGTGTAGTTGGGATTTTGGTCAAACGTTGGGGGGTATTTTGAGTATTATCTCCACAGCATTTCAAATCCAATCATATCAAAGACATACGGATCCTAGCTTGACCATATTAAGGATGCCAACATCACAAAGCAAATATGAACCATAAACATGTTCGGATTTTACGAATAGAATTACCCCCAAGGCTCATAACATATCACAACTTACTTGCGTCTAGGACATGCCAAAAAAGAAGGATAAGCTTTACATACCTTGTTTGCTTCCTAAGCTAATCCAAACTCAAGTCTCGGCTTCTCAAAAATCTACAACAACGTCATTAGACACCAAACATTAGTCATAGGCACCTCGGAATCCCATTTTAAGCTCGCACTTTATTTACGAAATTTGGGCGACATTTCCCACAATAAATTCAACACCCCGAGAATTCAACTCGGCCAATTCTTCAACCACAATACCAATAACCATATAAACAACGTCAATAACCAATTCAAAACGCATTCTAACATTAGTAACTCTTTTCTACACAATTCGACAACATTCCATTTTCATTCAAATCAACACATGTAATCAATCCGACATCATTGCTCACGCGTTCAAATATCAAACCAAAACCATTCAAACATGATTCAATAACATTTCCAACAATCCGCACAATATTCAAAACAATCCATCCAATATACTATAGAACCCGAAACCACCAATAATCCACACATTGACAACATTATTATCATACATACAAGAAACCATTAAGCCTTTATTTTACAACATAAAATCCACAACACAACATCCTAAACATACCAAATGAAATTAGTCCTTCATTCTTAACCAACACCACATATACACAAATCCACAACAATTACAACTTCAACTTGAATCATTCAATACCTTCATTCTCACCACATAATCCATAACAACAACAACCAAAATACTACACAAACTTAGTTCAACATGTCTATGCCAAATCAACCCATTTTTCGGCCACACATCACATACATAAATTTCATGACTTCCATCCATTTTACACATTACAACAACACACACCATGCTAACTACAATTACTTCACCACTCTTACACAACACACACTTGTACACGGCCACACACACACACACGGCTACACTTCCACGTGCATAATTTCATGAATTTCATTCTTTTCCACATATCACAAAGATGCACAAATCATCCATAAAACATGTAAGGAAGATTAAACCTCACCTTTTCCATTCAATTTCCTCACTCGGCTAGGATGATGTTTTCCAACAACGAATGGTTTCTTGTTCCAACAACTACCCCATGTTGATAAGGACCTTCCACTTGGTAGTAAAGCTAGGAAAAATAATTTTTTGTGATGAAGATTTTGATCTTCCATTTTTCTTCATGGCCGAATGGCCTTTGCTTGGCTTCTCCAAGCTTCTTGATTTTTCTCTAAGGTGATAAATGATGAAGATGACTCAATTAGTCATCTTTTGCCACTTATATAATTAACACATGTGGGCTATGACCCACATCCCACACATGGCCACATATGGCCATTTTCATGAAATATCAAGTTTCCAAAATTTCACTTCTAGCCCCAAATTCTCATGAAATGCTTAACTTTTCATAATTCACTTTTAACCCCAAATTTTTCTTATTGCAACTTTACCCTTAACACTCCATACCAATGAAAAGATGAATATGCAACTTGTGCATTAAAACAAAAATCAACAAAATCGAAAATTAAAAGTTTTGTCCATAACTTGTCGCAACCAACTTAGAATATTCCAACGTACAAAGTACGGGGTATAACAACTTGACTATTCTTATACCCATCCTTAACTTAAGAGAGTTATCGCAATAGGGTTATGGTAACCCGAGTATAATCTTCATGAATAGCACATCTTAGTCCGAACAGTCAAAGGTGGCTCAATAGCAGAAATCATGCCAATGAAAAGAAGGGATAGCCTTAACATACCTGGAAGCTTACTTCTCGACTTTTCTAACTTACTTTCTGTCTTGCAATCTACATAAGATCATTCATACTATTGTTAGGCTCATTATCATATGCTTGTCTTAAGCCTTCAAATTAAATCCTCTTAAAATTTGCCGAAATTCGGGCAGCATCTCCCCTGTTTATATCCCTAGCCCGAAATCACAATACCAACAAAACAACAACTACAATAGCACCAACATCAACAACATCATTATCAATACCAAAATATTCCATAAAACATCCCACGCGATGTTTGTCCAATTTCTCAACCAACAACTTTATTATACAACCATTTAATCACTCTATCTTCGTAAATAAACCAAAAGTAATATTAATAAGGAGAGATTCATACCTTATTTTTGTTAAAACAACGATATCTTCAATATCCACCTTGAATCCACCGCAAAACCATACTAGAATCACATCTATGCGTTATCCGAGCTTCGATTAATACTCCACCACTTGAAAATCACTCAAACCCTCAACTTTTTATGAAATAATTGCCCTTTATGTTGCTGAGCTTTAAAATCTGATTTTGGGTGAAAAATATGGGGTTTTTCCCCTTTTATAAGGTTCAAAAGTCGGGTCGGGGGGTCACTGTAGCAGTTACTGTAGCACGTGTTTTTACGCTATGTCAGCCGAACTTGTAACGTCCTTAATTCTCTACTCCGATGTCCTATCGACGAGCGGTTTGTTGCGTTGGAAATTAGACTCGACGAACTTCATTTTAGGCTTTTGTTTCACTCAAAACACTTCATATGCTAAGAGATATTCTTCCCTCAAGTTGGACCAAAATTTTCATACGAAACTTTACCCATCCTTTCTCCAAAGTCGTACCACTCCATTTCTTCTGCTCATTTCCTTATAAAACCTTCCGGTATAACTTATATACATCCTTCACTCATTAAATATACTTAATAATGCTTGCTCCTTATATTCCAAAGTGGTTTTACTTAACCATAACTCAACATACTTATGTTTCAAATTTGATAAGTGATTCTTCAAAGATACGGGGTGTAACAATTTTACTTTTAAAGTGTCACCTTAAAATACACCACTATTAAAATACTTCTTTATTATTCAAAGAATCAACCCAATCAAGTGCATAGAGGAGAAAACTCCTTTCGTTGTTCTATTTCTTCTACTGAAATGTTAACTATCAATTAGCAACCACAACAATAACGGCAAACAAACAATTTGCACAGGCCTGACTTTCGGGACTATAATAACTTTCAGTGAACTACTTATTTCTGGTACTGCTTTATAATTTCGACTCTTAAATATATCATATAAGTTAATTCAATCAATTAAAGGCCCAAAGTCCAGTGACCTAAATTTTTTTTTTTATATATTTTAAAACATAATTTATAAAATATAAATTTAACATATTTGTTAATACATATAAAATATATTTCATACATGTAAGGCTGTTCGGTTCAGTTCGGGATTTCTTCAGGCTTTATTATTACAAAAAAATACCACCCTAATTGTTCGGGACAATTATAAGCTTAAATAAAATTCACGGTTTTATTGAAAAAAAACTCGATAAATCGGTTCGGTACGGTTAGGTTCGGTCGGTTTTTCATAGCTTTTTGACGCGCCTAGTATCAGTACAAACACTATGTACTGGTAGGTATCATAGGCCGACAATAATTAGTTTACATATATAAAACACAGAAATTAACAAGTAGACATGTAAGCAATCTAGAACAGTCACTAAGCATATTCAAGCAAAATTTGCAGTAATAGGAACCATAATAGATCTCATTAATTTCAGGTCATAGCCTAGGTGGAAGCCTCTAGTCCACAAATCCATCAAGTCACTAAGTATTTAACAAGCACACAAAGAACTCAAATGAATCAGTGCAGAAATGTACCATGCAATGATATAAATGCAGTAAACAAAATCAATGATATGAATGGATGAAGTGCATGAGTGCATATGCAATGCACTGGCCAACTGTCTCATACCGTACACACATGCTACGAAAATCCTCCACATCTCGATAGTCATGACTCATTGGGGACCCGCGAAGTCCATGTACCACTCTTACAATCCCGGTAAATACCTCGGGCATCAGACACTCTCACGATCTCAACAAAGACCTCGGGCTTCGGACACTCATCTCTCTTTTACGCTCTCCGGCAAAGACCTCGGAGGCTACACTCTCTCACTTATCATCATCAGTACCAAGTCACAGCTCATATCAATGTATCATGTAAAATGAGGATGAATGCCATGCATAATATCATTGCCAACATTAAATCATAATCAAGATCTTGTTCGTGTCTTAGCATAAGTACACATCACAATTCAGGCCCACTCTCATTATCCTTCCTTTTTCTGATGATAAGTGAAATACAAAAGAGAGAGATGAATGCCAAACACAAAGGCAACAATCACATATGAAGTATGGAATGCATGTCGTGCACTTCCTCAGCCTCAATTAGACACATCGATCATAAAAATCCTCAGATTTATATTATAATATGCAGATCAATATTCCAATTCTCAATAACAATATTCCTCTTTCATATGACAATGGGATAATAAGAGGGAGAGGGGCAAGTATGTCAATCACATGAATATGACACATAGACAGTAGAGGGAAGGCCCAATCATAACAATCATGGCGATGAGCCCACATAGTCAATCAACAATACCAACCTAAGAATATTCATCCCAACTTCATACCCGAAGGCTTAACATGCTTTCTCCGTCAATAACTAACTTTTACATATGCTTCGCTAATTGGAGTCTAACCGAAAGGTAAACCGTAACCTACCTCGATGCCGAGCAGGTGCCACTAACTATCCCATGAGAGCCTTACTCTTTCGAAGAGCTTTTGAACATTCGAAGTCTATTCAATAATGCAATCTACATCGGAAACGGAGACTAGCGATACCCATATCGCCATAAAATTATTCAAATCGAAAAATAACCCTTAAAAAGAAAATCTGGGCCCACAAGGGTAAAATTGTAATTTCGTTGAGAAATTGGGTTTAAAACCCCAATTTCTACAATCCAAACATGGATATAAACGATAACCAACGAAAGTAATCATGGGGAAACACCAAAATAAAGGTTATATGCTTATCCCCTCGTTGAGACGAGAACAACACCGCTAAAATCACCTCAATCTGAGCTCCCAAACTTGTAAGAAAGTAACTAAATCCCGAAACAAGTGAATAAGAAAAAACACAGCAGCTGTTTCGGTACAAATCATGTGTTAGATGATCACGGAGCTCACTTTTGACAAGCCCAATAAAATCCTTGTGATATTTCACTCAAGATTTCCTCTTGAATCACCCAATTTGGCCTTAAAATGAGAGGGATATGATGTTTTCAAGTTTTGAAGAAATGCAGAAAATTTAAGGACGACCTTAGGGGCAAAATCATAATTTTTAGCAAAAGTCTCACTAGAAAATCAGCAACAACAAAATTTAGAAAAAAAGGCCATATCTCACTCATACGATGACGAAATGCGATGATTCTTGTTGCTATAGTTCCGAAATTATGATACGGATCTAACGGTTCAATCAAAACACAGAACAGAGGTTGTTTGCTCATTATGGTACCCTTTTTGCTCAAAACATCGTCGAAACCAAAAACAAACACCATACAACCCAAACACATCCGAAACTCATCAGAATCTAACCAAAATTTACGGACAAGTCCAAAATCATCATACGAACTTGTTGCAACTTTCATAACATCGACACGGGGTCATATTGACCTGATATTGACCGTGGTCAACTCTAATTCCTTAACTTAACTAGTTTCTCAACCAATGACCCAAATCGCACCCGAATCCTTTGGAAACAGAACCAACGACTCCAGTAAGTCATAAATCACATTTCAGACCTAACGGAACTATCAGAAATCAATTCCGGACGCAATTACCCAAAAGTCAACTTTTGGTCAACCATTTTCACTTATTCAACTTAAAAACTTCTAAATTCCTCAAAATCAATCAAGACTCATCTGATCACCTCAGGGACCGTTTTACCCATCCCCGCAAGTCAAAACACTCCAATGACGTTGGGAAAGGGTCAGCAGGGGTAATAAGGATAAAATGCCTAAATGACCAAACGGATCGTTACAACACTTCACAAGAAATATTTTATTTTCAGACAAAGTAAGCAATAAATATTAACTCAGGCAATGACCTATCATCTAATTTAATAAGCACCCCTTCCCAATATAGTTTTCATTATAGACCTCTTTGATTGTACCACCATATTTATATTCTATCAATTTTTCAGAAACATGAATTGACAAGAGTACAAATTCATCTTCTTTTAAAACACGACAACTTCTCATGTCCGATCAATTGGGCTGATGGGTCGGATCGTCCTACATTGGTTAAAATGATCAAATTTTATGATTCTTTTTAGCATCAAGCATTGTATGCCACTATTCTGATCCATTTTCATGAGCCGCGACTGACACCTGACGAACTATTACCCAGTATGCAACTGATTCAATCAATCACAACATGGTCTAATAACACGATAGAATAGTTGTAACATATGTAAAATTCTCGAATAGCAGTGAAAATAACTAAGAGAGTTAATATGTTTAAAGAATGGATCACAACCCACCAACTAAGTCAAAGGGCGTCTACAATTGTGAATACAAAAAAAGATATGGGACACAACCTCAAAATAATAAATAAAGAAATAAGGTAAAAAATCTTCACCACAAATCGGTAGCACACCTCAACTAGAACTTGAAATGTCGCGAGTAAGATCAAGTGTGCCACGTGGAGGTTCTAGTACAAGGGTTTGCACGATACAACCATATAGTGAGCCACAAGGATCTAGTAGATCACCAACCTTCCCCCTATCATACATCTTGGAGCAAGTCTATAAAATATCCTGCATGAAAGAAATAAGGCGGAATAGTCTCTTAGACCCCCGTACTTGTCCAAAATTATCATGCCGGTGTTCGTACTTACGAATTTATCAACCAAACCCCTCTATCCTTCAGAATTGAGCATTTTAAACCCTGCTCATCCTATGTGGCATTTTTTTAAGGAAGTGTGTGTGATACACTCGTTTAAGGAGCGTGAGGCCTATTAAAAAGGCACGAACAACCATTTTTTTTGGTGTCATCTTCTTCCCCGATGTTCATCCTTCATTGTTGAACAAAATGAGCTTTTTTCTTGCCTTTTTTTTTGCTCTCTTTCTCTCTCCAATTTTTTCTGTCCAATTCTTTCTCCCCTCCCCAATCTTCTTTGTTTGTTTCTTATCTCAAATCTAAATCTTTATCATGAATATAGAATCCTCTGGCGAATAATCCAAATCCTCTTTAGAAATTCCATTATATGACCTCTTTGTAGAAGGGAAACCCATCAAAATATCAAAAATACCAACAAATCAAAAATGGGTCAATCAAAAGATTCTCAAAAATCACCACATCTCAAAATTAACCCATAAAGGATTTTGAAGTAGAAATTATGCATCTTTTACCCATTAATACTTTCAAAAGACTTGAGTTTTTTGAAAAAATTTAGCCTCAAATTTTAAAAATCAAACAAGACAAGACTTTTTTCCAAATCAGTAAAAAAAGAAAAAAAGAAAACAGTGATTATTCTCTCACTTTTCTATCTGGACAAAAATGGACCACCAAACTTCTTCTCCACCACCTACCGCCTTCAGCCATGGAAATGGACCATCAAACTTCTTCTTCCACTATTCGATCTGGACAAAAAATTTAATTTTCTCTCTCAATTTCGTTTCTTTATTCCTTTTAATTTTATTTCTATGATTTATAAAGAGGAAGAATTGGAAGGGAAGAGGAGGAAGATCATGAAGAGACATAAACAGATAGGAAAGAAGAAGAACGTGAGGGGAGAGAGAGAGATCAATAGGGAGGAGATTAATGGTTGATTTTTTTTTGTTTTTTTTTTATTATTTGATTTTAATTATTTTTAATATGCCATGTGACACCGCATCTACACATTGTTATTTTTTTTGATGTGCCAGCCAGCATGGAGGCGTTTAAACAACACGCACCACGAGCAGATCGAAAAAGGGTTTAAAATGCTCAATTTTGAAGGGTAGAAGGGTTTGGTTGACAAATTCGTAAGTACGAACACCGGCATGACGATTCTGGACAAGTACAGGGGCCTACCAGACTATTCCGCCAAGAAATAATGCATCACACACAATAAATAATCAGAGCATGTAGATCAACTCACTAGCATAAAAGAAATAATCTCTATACACGTGCACAATAGGCCCTCGTGGAAAGCCGCTTGACCCAATAATAGGCCCCCAGCAATCAATGCATGCTATACCACAACATAGGTCTTCGTTGATAGGATGACAAGACCAAATCATCCATAGGTTCTTGTGGTTAGTCCACTAGACCATACAACATGATATCAATATAAATCCATCATAGTAAATCACATAAAAATACAATACAACTCAACAACATCATATGGTGCATAACGATACAAACACATTGTTACACCTTGGAAAACTCCCCGTTAGCGTACAGTGAATAGACTCATGAAGGACATGACGTATACGAGGTATGGACAAGTAAGAAATAGTATTTGATGATCCTAATTAAGATTTCCAAAGACATTGAGTTAAGGAAAGGAAGTTGTTAAGGGAAGCGAGTCATATGTTGAGTAACGGATAAGAATTACGAGTATTGAGTTAACGGTGTATAAGTGATACCCTAAGGAAGGGTTATGACATCCCTTAGATTGGTATTGAAGTGATAAACAAGTGTTAAGAAGGTTCCATAAGGATCGGAGATCAAACGAGTCGACGAAACAATTCTCGGAAAAACTGGACAATCTACGGCCAGACATACTGGCCGTATAAAAAGTATGGACCGTATGTCCAACCGTAGATCCAGCCCAGAATACCATACTCCACTGGACCAGATCTACGGCCAGACATACGGCCCGTAGAAAACATACGGACCGTATGTTGGTCCGTATAATCTGGTCGGGCCTGAACTTGATTTTATATAAGGGACCATTTTTCATTTCATTTCATTTTCATCTTCCACCTCCACACTTCAAGAAACCTCTAGAGTGTTCCAAACATTTCATCCATAAGAAAACAAGAGAAATCAAAGATCATCAACAAGAAATCAAGTGAACCAAGTGAAGGAAACCCATTAGAAGTCATATAAATCAAGAAAACCCAAGAGAGATGAAATAGGGTTTTGGTGGAAAAGGTGAATTGTCATCCAAAGCTTATTCCTCCATCATCTAAGGTAAGTTTCATGACCTTTCTATATTGTTTGAAGTATTTATGAGTTGAAGCATATGGATTGTAGAGGAGTATAGGAAATGGGTCATAAATGTGTGAATGGTGCCATTAATGAGTAGTAGTGGGATGGAATCATGAAAATGATTGTGTTGATGTTGCAAATACGTTATAAATGACGTTTAGAACATGAAATGAGAATTGTATGAGAAGGAATGCGATGATGGACTTTTGTCATAGTTATGGAGAATTGTAGTGAAATTATGAATTATGAGCAATGTAATTAGACGATGCCTATTGTTTACGATATTGTGATCGTTGTTATGAATGTTGGGAGTTGATATGGAATATGGAGGAAAGTAGTATAAACAAAGGAAATGCTGTCCAATTTTCTATAGCCTTAATAAGTACGTTTTCATGATTGTTTAGCTAATGACGACACGAATTCCATCAAGGTATAAACAAGTGCATTCAAGGAGAACGAGCAAGCGATAGAATAGTTAAACGACAAAGGTATGTAAGGCTAATCCTTTCCTTCTAAGGCATGAGTCCTATGACATGAATTTTCTCTTTTATTACAAACGTTCCATCTTCAAGAAGATTATGAGTCAGTGTTCACGAATAGCCATACGAGATAAGAGACATGCTACGATTATGCTAATGATACTGATAAGCTTAAGTCTAGAGATGCTATAGCCTATAATATGATGTTCCAATTAAGCTAATGAAGCTATACGTAGCCCATTGATGTTGATCACCATATACACTCACCTTATGCTTGTTCCTTCAAGGTGAGGCGATTTACGTATGAATGTTCCATAACGAAATCGGGGGTCCACGACCTTACGTCACCCCGACACAACTATATTTGCTCTCAAGTCCTAATGTATGAATAGATAATATATGTATAACGATAAGGAAACATGATAGATGCCATGACGTGTTCACAAAGCGAATGATAGTGATGAATCTATGATGATGTATGATGTATGATGACAAATGCATGATGTGTATAATAATATGATTCCACCGCGCCTAATTGGCCGGGCATGTCACCGCTAAGGCGGGCTGCATACGATTCCACCGTGCCTAGATGGCCGGGCATGTCACCGCTAAGGCGGGTCGCTATGATTTCACCGAGCCTAGAGGCCGGCCATGACACCACTAGTGGGCGGCATATGATGGTTACCGACGCGTTACCGACATGATGATGTATGATTGATACGACGATGCATGTATGGTATGATGATGTAATGTGATATGATAAAGTATGCGTTATGATAATGCACATGATATGCGTATGTATGACGAATGTATATGACATGTAATGATGCTTAAAAATGGACGCAGGTTGTATCTCCATCTCATGACTTATGATATTCTTATTATGCTTATTTCATTCCGGCCTTACATACTCAGTACAATGTTCGTACTGACGTCCGTTTTCTTTAGATGCTGTGTTCATGCCCACAGGTAGGAAAGGAGAGGGTGCCGATCCATTGGAGCCAGTAGCTGACTTGTGGGCACTCCATTGTCCGGAGGTGCCATTGGTTATCCTTTTGGTACATATATGTATATATTCATGTTTGGGCACGAGGGGTCCTGTCCCGTCCATATGTCTAGTATTCCAAAGAGAGGCTCGTAGATACGCATGTGTGGGTATTATGGTCCCATGGTCTTCATGTATGTGCATGTATTTATATATATTATTTTGATAGCCGAAGGGCTTATGGTTATAAAAGCAATTATGTTTCAAATGATGATATATTTGCATGACTATGAGCATATAGTACGAATGAGAGCAGATAAGTAACAGCATGAGCGGTGTTCGGTGGTTAGCCCCAGATACCCGTCATGGCCCGTAGTTCGGGTCGTGACACACATATCGAATCACTCATATAAATAGCACATTACATGTCATATCACTTTTATGGGTAAAACTAGTACGACATGCTTAATGTATTAAAGTAAGTGTAATACATGCTTCAAGATGTTTAAACATATCATGCTAATATCATAGAAAAGTATAACAGAACATAAACACGAATCTCAAAATTTCATGTTTAGATCAAAATAACATATATACATGTTGTAGTATGTGCTCACCCGATAACATACTAGGTATTTTGAAATAATTTGCAAATGTTTATGTAAATACTAAATTATGTTTTAGAAAAGTAAGCATTCAAGAGATTAAAATCTCAATTACCTCACTGTCAAACGTTGACCCAAAATTGTTTCTTCACTTCCCTCACAATTCCTTCCCCGAGGACTTTCAATCTATGTAAAATACGCATTATTGAAGTCAATTATATGCGTTGGATTAAATCCCATATTTTTAGGTTAGTCCGCAGTCAAACTCAATGATAAGTTAATAAAAAATTCAATCCTTGATCAACGACATCAAAATTGAGACCCGATACATATTCGATTTACCCATGTATTAGCGAATTCAAATATGTAATCGATTTCTGAATCCGAGTTTAATTACTAATCAATTGTCATTTCCCCCTTTTTGAACCTAGTTCTAAATGTCCCAGACACTTGGTATATCATATTTCTATGGTCCAAATTCAAATATACTATTAAGAGGGTGTTAGGAAATCATTACCTCAAATGTTTAGGTCAAAATCTATTGTGGTCGCAGTCTTCGTCAGCTTTGACCTCAATTGCAATCACGGTCATTTTGTCGTGACAAAGGTCTATTATCTGAATATTTTTCATAATCGCAACTTCATTATTCAAAAAATCAAACTTGTCCGCAGTAACCCCATCCCCCAGCCCACCCCGATCTCTACCCAAACCATTGTCCTTGCAAGTTACAAATGGTATAAGCAACATATAAACATGCTCGAATCACAAATGAAAATACAAATTGTTACACCTGGGAAATTTCCCCTTAGCGTTCAGTGAATAGACTAACGAAGGTCATGACGTATACGAGGTTTGGACAAGTTAGAAATAGTCTTTAATGGTCCTAATTAAGATTTCCAAAGACATTCGAGTTAAGGAAAGAAAGTTGTTAAGGAAAACGAGTTATAAGTTGTGTGTCGGGTAAAATTTTGAGTATCAAATTAATGATGACTTAATGATATTTTGAGGAAGAGTTATAACATCCCTTAGATTGCCAATAAAGTGATAAACAAGTGTTAAGAAGGTTCCATAAGGGTTGGAGATCAAACGAGACGACGGGAACAACTTCGGTGGGGCCGTGAGTTCCACGACCATGTTCCACGGACCATGGAATGTTCCACGACCGTGGAAGGGTCCGTGGAATTGCCAAGAGAGATGGTGGCTGGCTGGTCGTGAACCACGACCAGAACCACGGCCAACACAAGGTTTCACGGACCGTGGATGAGTCCGTGGAACTCCCGCCGACTGAAATGTTTCAAGTCTTTAAATGTAATCCCCACTTCATTTATTTCATTTCCACCCACTTCTTCAACCTCTTAAGACCTCTAGAACCTTCCATATATTTCATCCACAAGAAAACAAAGGAAATCAAAGATCAACAACAAGAATTGAAGTGAATAAAGTGTATGAAACCTCATTAAAGTCATTCACACCAAGAAAATCCTAAGAAAGGTGAAATAGGGTTTTGGTGCAAGAGGTGTATTACCATTCAAGGCTTGTTCCTCCATTATCTACGGTGAGTTTTATGATCTTTCCATGTTGTTTGAAGTATTAATAAGTTGAATCACTTGGATTGTAGATGAGTATAGAAAATGGGTCATATATGTGTGAATAGTGCTATTGTTGAGTAGTAGTTGGAATGAGTCATGAAAATGGATATGTTGGGATTATAAATACGTTATAAATGACACTTAAAGCATGGAATAAGTATTATATGCGAAAGAACGCGATAGTGAACGTTGGTCATGATTATGGAGAATTTGGAGTGAAGTTGTGAAATGTGGGCAATGCAATCGAATGATGCTTATTGTCTATGATATTGTGATTGTTGCTATGAATGTTTGGGAGTTGATATGGAATATGGAGGAAGTAGTATAAACAAAGGAAACGCCGCCCAATTTTCTCTAGCTTTAAGAAGTATGTTCTTATAATGGTGTAGCTAATATCGATACGAATTCTCTTGAAGGTAAAACGTGTGCATTAAAGGAGAACAAGCAAGCGAGAGAATAGTTAAACGACGAAGGTATGTAAGGCTCAACCTTTCTTCCTAAGGCATGAATCCTATGCATGATTTTCCTCCTTCTTCATGAATTTCCTATATTCCGGAAGGCTAAGAGCCTATGTTCACGAATAGTCATATGAGATAAGAAATACGCTATGAGTGCGATAATGATAATGCTAAGTTCAAGCCTAAGAATTCTAGAGATTACGATATGATGTACCTAAAAAGTTAATGATGTTGACCATGAATCGTTGATGTTTTCCTTATGTACACTCACTTTAAAATATAGTCCCTCCAAGGTGAGATATAACGACTATGATTACTCCATAACGTACTCGGGGGTCCATGACCTTACGTCACCCCGACACAGCTATAATTGCTTTCAAGTTCTAATGTATGTTTGATGATATATGTGTGATGATGTTAAGTTATGATAAAGCTATGATATGTCTATGACATGAATGATAATGATAAGTGTATGGTGTGTATGATGATGTGATTCCACCGCGCCTAGTTGGCCGGACATGTCACCGCTAAGGCGGGCTGCTTGAGATTCCACCGTGCCTAATTGGCCGGACATGTCACCGCTACGGCGGGCTGCTATGATTCCACCGCGCCTAGAAGGCCGGACACGATCACCACTAGTGGGTTACATACGATGGTTACCCGGACGCGGGTTAACAATATGATGATGTATGATTGACATGATGATGCATGTATGGTATGATGATGTATATGCTATGATGATCTCTATGATATGCCACGTATGATATATGTATAAAATGAGTCCATACAAAGGTTATGTCTCCATCTATGCCTTATGATTTTCCTATTATGTTCCTTTCATTCATGCCCCCGACATACTCGGTACAATGTTCGCACGTCCGTTTTCTTGCCATGTTATGCCCACGTAGGCGGGAGACGGTGCATCCATTGGAGCTAGTAGCCGATTTGAGAGCACTCTATTTTCTGGAGGTGCCATTGATTATTCTTTTGGTACATATGTATATATTCATGATTTGGGCACGACGGGGTCCCCGTCCCGTCCATATGTCTAGTACCTCTAGAGAGGCTCGTAGATACGTATGTGTGGGTAGTATGGTCACACAAGTTCTCATGTATATATATATATTATTTTGATAGCCGGTATGGCTTATGTTTATAAAAGTAAATATGTTTCAAGTATTGTTAGTCTTCTATGATCACGAGTATGTATTATGAGTAAGAGTAGATGAGTAACAGGGTAAGCGGTGTTCGGCGGTTAGCCCCGGATACCCGTCATGGCCAGTAGTCGGGTCGTGACAAAAGTGGTATCAGAGCAGATCAGTCCTAGAAAGTGTCTACGAGCCGTGTCTAGTAGAGTCTTGTTTATGGTGTGTTGCGCGCCACGCTAATAAACAAGAGGCTGCAGGACATTTAGGAAAAATGACCATCTTTCTTCTCCTGAGATCGTGTGATAGAGCCGTGTATAAGATTTAATCCTCCCTAATAAGTGTGCTATGATTTCAGAAATGCCGCCAAATGGAAAAGCTAGAGCCGCCCAGAAGGGCAAGACTACGATGAAAAGGCGGGCAGAAAGAGAGCCGCCAATGAATGTAGTAGAGGGCGAATCACACCATGAGGCTTTATCTAATGCCTCCACTACTCCGCCTATGACGAAAGAGCAAGAAGGGGCTTCAGCTCCAGCTCCTATGCGTCCAGTTCCTCCACCGGCTACTTCAGGTCAACAAGTGACCGAGGCCATTCATTTACCGACGCCCCCCCCCCCCCCGCCTGTGCACACCGTTAACGCAGTATCGGGGCCCAAGTGATCGTTCAGCTAGTACTAGAGCCCGTGACTTCATGAGCTTAAATCCTCCGAAATTCTTTGGGTCAAAGCCGGATGAAGACCCGCAAGGCTTTATTGATGAAATTGTCACGACCCAAACTACGGGCCATGACGGGTATCTGGGGCTACCCACCGAACACCACTAATGCTGTTACTTATCTGCTCTTACTCATACTGTATGCTCATGATCATAGAAATCTATAAACATTTGAAGCATAATTGCTTTTATAAACATAAGCCCTTCGGCTATCAAAATAATATATACATGCATATATATATATATATATATATATATATATATATATATATATATATATATATATATATATACATATATACAAACTATGGGACCATGCTACCCACACCGCGTATCTACGAGCCTCTACTAGAGTACTAGACATATGGACGGACAGACCCTGGCCGTGCCCAATCATGAATATACACATATATGTACCAAAAGAATAATCAATGGCACCTCCGAAAGATGGAGTGCTCTCAAATCAGCCGCTAGCTCCTATGAGTCTGGATCACCTCCCTGTCGACCTGTGGGCATGAACACAGCGTTCGAAGAAAAGGACATCAGTATGAATATTGTACTGAGTATGTAAGGCATAAACAATAATAAGATATCAATGAAATAAGGAGGCATCAACGAGGAGCAAACTGTAACTGACTGAATCATAAGGGACATTAAACATGCATGGCTTACTCTCATAATCATCATCATGTCATACATGCATAAATGTGTAAACTGCCCGACCATATAGGTACGGTGTGATAATCAATACCATTAGCCTGCGTCCAGGCCTCCCGCATCCGGGGTATCATCTTATGCCGCCCACTAGTGGTGCTGCCCATGCCATTTGGCCATGGTGTATAGCTGCCCGCCTTGGCGGTGACTGCCCGACCGTATAGGCGCGGTGTGATATCATCATATGCTCATTATAACATGCTTATCATAGTATACTTTATCATAATATGCGTATCATAACACGCTTATAGCAATACATGCATAGAGACTCATAGATGATCATACTTTATCGGGGTGACATAAGGTCATGGACCCCCGATTTCATTATGGAGCATTCATAAGTATTCTGCCTCACCTTGAAGGAACAAGCATAAGGTGAGTGTATATAATTATCAACATCGATGGCTATGGATAGCCTCCTTAGCTTAACAAGAGCATTATATCATAGACTATAGCATCTCTAGACTTAGCTTGTCATTAACATTATCATAATCATAACATATCTCTTATCTCGTATAACTATTCATGAACATGGGCTCATAGTCTCCTTGAAGATGGAACATTCACAAGAAAGAGGAACTCATGCCTTAGAAAGAAAGGACTAGCCTCACATACCTTCGTCGTTCACTATTCTATCGTTTGCTCGTCCTCCTTTAATGCGCTCGCCTATACCTTCAAGAGAGTTCGTATCGTCGTTAGCTAGGCAATTACATGAATATACTTCTTAAGGCTAGAGAAAATTGGGCAGCGTTTCCTTTGTTTATACTACTTTCCTCCATATTTCATATCATCAACTCCATAACAACCATCACAATATCATTAACAACAATCGTCATTCATTCATATGATTTGCATTTCACAATTCCATCCCGATTCTCCATACTTTATGACTAAGGTTCACTATCGCATACTTTCGTATCCAATGCTTTTTAATGTTCTAAATGTCATTTATAACATATTTATATCATCAACATAACCATTTTCATGATTCATCTCAACTACTATTCCATAATGACATTATTCATCCATTTATAACCCATTTCCATACTCTTTCATAATCTAAGTGTTTCAACTTAATAATACTTCAAACAACATGCAAAGATCATGAAACTTACCTTAAATTATGGAGCAATAGACCTTGGATGATAATACACCTTTTTGCACAAAACCCTATTTTCACCTTTCTTGGATTTCTTGACTTTGATGGCTTTAATGGAGTTTCATAGGCTTGATTCACTCCAAATCTTGTTATTGATCCTTGATTCTCTTGGTTTTCTTATGGATGAAATATTTGGAAGGTTCTAGAGGTGTGGAGAGGTTGAAGTCGTTTATAGGAATGAAATAAATGAAGTGGACTCACATTTAAATACTTGGAATGAACCCGATGGGTGGGACTTCCACGGACGCTTCACGGTCCGTGGAACCCATTGTTGGTCATGTGGTTCGTGGTTCACGACCAGCCAGCCATCTTCTCGCTGGCTGTTCCATGGACACATCCACGGTCCGTGGATCATGGTGCTGTCCGTGGAACATGGTCGTGGAACTCACGGCCCACCGAATGGTTCCTCGTCGTTTCGTTTGATCTCCAATCCTTATGGAACCTTCTTGGCACTTGTTTGTCACTTCATTATCAACCTAAGGGGCGTTATAACTCTCTCCCACAACATCCTTAAGGCACCATTAACTCAATACTCATAGTTCTTGTCCGACACACTAACTTATAACTCGCTTTCCTTTAGCAACTTTCTTCCGTCTACTCGGATGTCTTTGGAAATCTTGATTAGAATCATCACATACTATTTCTTACTTATCTAAACCTCGTATTCACCATTCCCTTCACGAGCTTGTTCACTTGTACTCTAAGGGGAAATTTCCGAGGTGTAACATTCTTTCCCCCTTTTGGAACATTCGTCCTCGAATGTTAAATCGTCGGGATTCTAGAAAAATTTCGCCAGAGTTTCCCCTGTAATATGGCATTACCATCCTGTCACAACAACCCATAATATCATTGCCTCACAGGGTCACAGCATAATAGCAATATAAACTGGCCACACATGACCCATATACATACAAGTAAAGCATACATACCTTATCATCCCGGCGTTTCGTCATAGCTTTCTCCTGGGGGCTGAAATAAATGTGGATATGTGGATTTCATCTTCTCTTCCGCTTCCCAAGTCATCTCTTCCCGGTTGTTATTTCGCCTTAGGACTTTGACTGAAGCTATTTCCTTATTTCGAAGTCTTCGTACTTGCCTATCTAGTATGGCAATAGGCACTTCTTCATAAGCTAGCTTTTCTGTGATCTGGACGTCATCAATTGATACAATCTTTGTGGGATCTCCCACACATTTGCGGAGCATAGAGACATGGAATACTGGGTGAACTAATTCGAGATTTGAAGGCAAATCCAATTCATACGCTACTTGACCCACTTTGCGGATGATTTTGTAGGGTCCGATATATCGAGGACTTAACTTCCCTTTCTTACAAAATCTCATCACCCCTTTCATCGGTGATACTTTCAAGAACACCCAATCATTAACTTGGAATTCTAAATCTCACCGGCGGTTGTCCGCATAAGATTTCTGGCGACTTTGGGCTGTCAATAACCGATCTCGGATCACCTTGACTTTTTCTACTACTTGCTGAATCAAATCGGGGCCTATTAATTGCACTTCTCCGACATCAAACCATCCAATTGGAGATCTACATTTCCTTCCATATAAAGCTTCATACGGAGCCATTTGGATACTGGAATGATAGCTATTGTTATAGGCACTCAATTAGGGGTAAGTGGTCATCCCAACTACCACCAAAATCTAGTACACATGCTCGTAGCATATCCTCCAAGGTCTGTATAGTACGCTCGGCTTGTCCGTCAGTTTGCGGATGAAATGCCGTACTAAGCCTTACTTGGGTACCTAGACCTTCTTGGAAGGATTTCCAGAACTTAGCTGTAAATTGTGCTCCTCTGTCTGTGATGATAGATATTGGAATACCGTGAAGTCTCACAATCTCCTTGATATACAACCTCGCATAATCTTCTGCTGAATATGTAGTTCTGACTGGGAGAAAATGGGATGCTTTTGTCAATCTATTCACAATCACCCATATAGAATCATACTTGCCTCTAGAGCGGTGCAATCCTACAATAAAGTCCATATTGATCACTTCCCATTTCCACGTAGGAATTTCTATTGCTTGCAATAATCCTCCTGGCTTTTGATGTTCTATCTTTACTTGTTGGCAATTCGGACATTGAGCTACAAACTCGGCTATGTCTCTTTTCATGCCATCCCACCAATACATCAATTTAAGATCATGATACATCTTTGTCGTTCCTGGATGAATAGAATACCTGGAGTAATGAGCTTCTTCTAGGATTCGGCGGCGTAATTCTGCCACATCCGGAACACATAACCTGCCTTGGTATTTGAGAACCCCATTTGCTGAGACTTTAAATGGTGACTTTTCTTTTGGAAACTTCACACCTTTATAATACTTCAATTTGGGATCCTCGTATTGGCACTCTTTTATTTCTGCATCCAAGGACGAAACTGTGGGATTGTTAACACTAATTCCAGCGTCGCCTGAATCAATTATACGTACTCCAAGATTTGCTAATTGATGGAGCTCATGAATCATTTCTTTCTTCTCCGAGGGTACTTCACATAGGCTACCCATTGATCGGCGACTAAGCGCATCCGCTACTACATTTGCCTTTCCGGGGTGGTATAAGATATTCACATCATAGTCCTTCAGTAATTCTAACCATCGCCTCTGTCGTAGATTCAACTCCTTCTGTTTGAAAATATATTGGAGACTCTTATGATCTGTATAGATATCAACATGTACACCATACAAGTATTGTCTCCACATTTTTAATGCATGAATAAGCATATGACGATTCGAGATCATGAGTTGGGTAACTCTTTTCATGTTTTCGTAGTTGTCTTGAAGCATAGGCAATAACTTTTCCGTGCTGCATTAATACACATCCTACCCCAACGCCGGAAGCATCACAATACACAACATAGCCATCCGGCCCTTCTGGAAGCGTTAAAAACCGGAGCCGAGGTTAATGCCTTTTTAACTCTTGGAAGCTACGCTCACAAGCGTCATTCCACTGAAATTTTACTGATTTCTGGGTCAACTTCGTCAATGGGGCTGAAATAGATGAAAAGCCCTCTACGAATCTTCTATAATAACCTACCAAACCCAGAAAACTACGAACTTCTGTAGGTGTCGTAGACCTCGGCCAAGTCTTCACGGCTTTAATTTTCTGAGTATCAACTCTAATGCCATCATCTAAAATCACATGGCCCAAGAATGTCGCAGAATTTAGCCAAAATTCGCACTTTGAAAATTTCGCATACAACTCCCGAGTACGGAGAATTCCAAGAACAATACGTAGATGATCTGCATGTTCTGATTCTGTGCGAGAATACACTAAGATATCATCAATAAATACTATCACGAACAGGTCTAAGAGAGGCCTGAATACATTATTCATTAAATTCATAAACACTGCCGGCGCATTAGTCAGCCCAAATGACATTACTCAAAATTCATAATGGCCATATCTCGTTCTGAATGCTGTCTTCGGACTATCTTCTTCTCTAACTCTCACTTGATGATAACCCGATCTCAAATCTATTTTAGAGAACCACTTGGCACCGTGAAGCTGATCGAACAAATCATCAATCCTCGGAAGAGGATACCTATTCTTTATCGTCACTTTATTCAGCTGTCTATAATCAATACACATTCGTAGGGAGCCATCTTTCATTTTCACAAATAAGACCGGCGCTCCCTACGGTGATGAACTGGGTCTAATGAACCCCTTTTCAAGAAAATCTCTCAACTGTGCCTTTAGCTCTTTCAATTCTGCCGAAGCCATCCGATAAGGAGGTATAGAAATAGGCTTGGTGTCCGGCAACACATCAATGGCGAAGTCAATCTCCCTTTCTGGAGGAAGGCCTGGAAGTTCATCTGGGAATACATCCGGGAATTCATTCACTACCGGAACAGATTGGAATGTTGGTGACTTTGCTTCCGTATCATGGACTCGGACTAAATGATAAATATAGCCCTTAGCTATCATCTTTCTTGCCTTAAGGTAGGAAATAAACCTACCTCGCGGAGTTGCCGTATTACCCTTCCATTCAAGCACGGGTTCTCCCGGAAATTGAAATCGAACTAATTTCATTCGGCAGTCCACATTAGCATAGCATGAGGCCAACCAATCCATACCCATTATAACATCGAAGTCTAACATTTTTAGCTCAATTAAATCAGCTTTGGTTCGGCGATCGCATATCACAATTATACAACCTTTATACACTTGTTTAGCTATCACGGGATCACCAACCGGAGTAGACACTTCAAAAGGTTTAATTGGCTCGGGTTTCACCCCAATATGATTAGCAACATAGGGAGTAATATAGGATAATGTGGAACCCGGATCTATCAATGCATACACGTCATGAGAAAACACAGTCAATGTACCTGTAACCACATCTGGGGAGGACTCAAGATCTTGCCGTTCGGCTAAAGCATATAAGCGGTGCCGTGTGGCACCCGAAGTAAATGCTCCCCCTCAGCCCCTACCTCGGCCTGGAGGAATCCGGGGGGAGTCGTCCCCGTCGGACGCACGATGAAGACCCGCCCATCGATCCCGTGGGCCGGACCCCGGCTCGCCGCTCATCGACGGGAAATATCTCATTATGTGCCCTACCTGACCACAAGTATAACAAGCGTCGAGCCCCGCGGCACTATCCGAATGTAATCTACCGCACCGGTTGCATCGCGGCCCCATGACGGAGGTCTCCTCTGACTATACTCTCCCCCAAACTGTGGACCTGAGGCCTTCGAACTCTGACCCTGTCTTGAACGATAGAAGCGATCAGGTCTTCCTCCCAAATTGGGAGGTGCACTCGTCACTGACTGGCCTGAGTGCCTAGAATATGTCTGCCTCGATCCCCCTCTATAATCACTACCTGTGCCCATAGATCTGGCCCTTTTGCTTTGCCCCCTATCAACATCGCGGTCACCCCTTTGCGGAGGTTGTTGTCCCTCTAAGATTTTGGGCATGAGCTTGAATGCGGGAAATATCCATTCCGTCTTGCAATGAAGCCGTTAAGCAATCTTTAAATAAATGTGGCCCTAAGCCACTCACAAATCTATGCACCCTATCACCCATATCGGCTACCATAGTAGGAGCATATCTAGCCAAAGAATTAAATTGAAGGCTATACTCCCGAGCGCTCATGTTACCTTGCTTCAAATTTAAAAATCTATCCGCTCTAGCTCGGCGGACCTTGGGTGGTAAGTAGTGGCGAACGAAAGCATCAACAAATTCTTGCCACATGGGAGGAGGCGCATTCTCTTGCCTCGACGCTATCCAATTATTATACTATAGAACCGCCACATCCCAGAGTCTATATGATGCTAACTCCACGGATTCAGTCTCGGAAGCATGAATAATCCGCAACGTTCTCAGCATCTCATCAATAAAGCCTTGCGGGTCTTCATCCGGCTTTGACCCGAAGAATTTCGGAGGATTTAGGCTCATGAAGTCACGGGCTCTAGTACTAGCTGAACGATCACTTGGCCCCGCATTTTGCCTTTGTGCCTGAGCGGCAACCAATTGCGTCAATAAATTAATGGCCTCGGTCACTTGTTGACCCGATGTAGCCGGTGGAGAAACTGGAGGCATAGGAGCTGGAGCTGAAGCCCCTTCCTGCTCTTCCGTAACGGGCGGAGTAGTGGAGGTATTAGATAAAGCCTCATGATGTCATTCATCCTCATTTGCATTCATAGGCGGCTCTCTTTCCGCCCGCCTCTTTGTCGTAGTCTTGCCCTTCGGGGCAGCTTTAGCTTTTCCTTTTGGCGGCATTTCTGAAATCACAACATACTCATTAGGGAGGATTAAATCTTATACTCGGCTCTATCGCACGATTTCATGAGAAGAAGGATGGTCATTCTTCCTAAATGTCCTGTAGCCTCCTGTTTATTAGCGTGGCGCGCAACACACCATAAAAAAAACTCTACTAGACACGACTCGTAGACACTTCCCTGGGACCGAACTCGATACCACTCGTCACGACCCAAACTACGGCCATGACGGTATCCGGGGCTAACCCGAACACCACCGATCTTTATTACTTATCCGCTCTTACTCATACAATATACTCATAATCATAGAAATCTATAAACATTTGAAGCATAATTGCTTTTATAAACATAAGCCCTTCGGCTATCAAAATAATATATACATGCATATATATATATATATATATATACTAATTATGTGAGGCCCGTGCTAAGCCCGGGCCCAAACTCAAGATATAAAAGTAGATATTTTAACTAAAGAAATATAATTTATGTTAGTACAAGTGTACAACAACAACCACCATATATATCTGATGGTGGGTAGTTATATGAAAGCAAAATTTTCATTCCACTCCTTTAATATTTTAACTTCCATTTTGATGAAATTATTTAATTCAAATCAAATTTGGAACAATTTGACATTATATATGTATCCTAATTTTCTGAAGTTATTAAGTTCTAAATAAATAATCTATACATAGTTAATGAACTTTTAAGACAAATACATAATTTAACTTGATGGAGTGCTCTCTCTTAATCGTGATTAGGGTTCGAACATGGATATGGAAAAAAATCTTTGGAGGACCTCCCCCGAATAAAGCGCGATGCGACGAATTATCCGGATTAATTGGGCTCAAATGAATATCGAGCACCAATCGAAAATCAAAGAACGTGAAAAATGAGGTAGGAGGTTCGATAGCTTTTGAAAAGTAGACTTTAAAACAAAAACAAAAAAATTGACTTAAATAAATAAGATTAGGACCTAAAACAATTAATTAAAAAGTTTTAAAAAAATTTGAAAATTATTATGAGGACTACAAAAGTCCCCAGGTTCGATAGCTTTTGAAAAATAGACTTTAAAAATAAAAAACAAAAAAATTGACTTAAATAAATAAGATTAGGATATAAAAGTAATTAATTAAAAAAATTTAAAAAAATTAGGAAATTATTGTGAGGACTACAAAAGTCCTCACATTTGCTCTTATATATAATAGTAATATATATATATACAAACTATGAGACCATGCTACCCACACTGCGTATCTATAAGCCTCTACTAGAGTACTAGACATATGGACGGGATAGGACCCCATCGTGCCCAATCATGAATATACACATATATGTACCAAAAGAATAATCAATGGCACATCCGAAAGATGGAGTGCTCTCAAATCGTCCTATGAGTCCGGATCACCTCCCCGTCGACCAGGGCATGAACACGCGTCCAAATATTGTACCGAGTATTAAACAATAATAAGATATCAATGAAATAAGGAGGCATCAACCCAAACTGAATCGATGAATCATAAGTACATTAAACATGCATGGCTTACCATAATCATCATCATGTCATACATGCCATGGTGTATATAGGTACGGTGTGATAATCAATAACATTAGCTTGCTTCCAGGCCTCCCGCGTCCGGGGTATCATCTTATGCCACCCACTAGTGGTGCTGCCCATGCCATTTGGCCATGGTGTATATTTCTAGGCTTTCACAGTTTTGGTTTGTATATTCATAATGATACCATGAGCGCTTTAGGGCGTCACTTAGATTTATTGGATTTGTTGCAAAAATATTCTCCTTGGCGGTGGCTATACTATAGGCGCGGTGTGATATCATAACTCATTTATCATGACTCATCATAATATGCTTATCATAATATACTTATAGCAATACATGCATAGAGACTCGTAGATAATCATACTTTATCGCGGTGACGTAAGGTCGTGGACCCCCGATATCATTATGAGCATTCATAGGTATTCTGCCTCACCTTGAAGGAACAAGCATAAGGTGGGTGTACGTAATGATCAACATCAATGGCTATGGATAGTTTCATTAGCTTAATAGGAACATCATATCATGGACTATAGCTTCTCTAGACTTAGCTTGTCATTAACATTATCATAATCGTAACATATCTCTTATCTCGTATAACTATTCATGAATATGGGCTCATAGTCTCCTTGAAGATGGAACATTCACATGAAAGAGGAACTCATGCCATGGAACTCATGCCTTAGAAAGAAAGGACTAGCCTCACATACCTTCGTCGTTCACTATTCTATTGGTTTCTCGTCCTCCTTTAATGCGCTCGCCTATACCTTCAAGAGAGTTTGTATCGTCGTTAGCTAGGCAATTACATGAATATACTTCTTAAGGCTAGAGAAAATTGGGCAGCGTTTCCTTTGTTTATACTACTTTCCGCCATATTCCATATCAACTCCCAACATTCATAACAACCATCACAATATCATTAACAACAATCGTCATTCATTCATATGATTTGCATTTCACAATTCCATCTCGATTCTCCATACTTTATGACTAAGGTTCACTTCCGCATTATTTCGTATCCAATGCTTATTTCATGTTCCAAATGTCATTTATAACATATTTATATCACCAACATAACCATTTTCATGATTCATTGCAACTACTATTTCAAAATGGCCTTATTCATCCATTTATAACCCATCTTCCTATACTCTTTCATAATCTAAGTGTTTCATCTTACTAACACTTCAAATAACATAGAAAGGTCATGAAACTTACCTTAAATAATGGAGGAATAGACCTTGAATGATAATACACCTTTTGCACAAAAACCCTACTTTCACCTTTCTTAGATTTCTTGACTTTGGTGGCTTTAATGGAGTTTCATAGACTTGATTCTCTTCAAATCTTGTTGTTGTCCTTGATTCTCTTGGTTTTCTTATGGATGAAATATTTGGAAGGTTCTAGAGGTGTGGGGAGGTTGAAGTCGTGTATGGGAATGAAATAAATGAAGTGGGATTACATTTAAAGACTTGGAATGAACCCGGTCGGCGGGACTTCCACGGACGACTTCACGGTCCGTGAACCCATTGTTGGTCGTGGAATGGTCGTGGTTCACGACCAGCCAGCCATCTTCTCTCTGGCTGTTCCACGGACACATCCACGGTCCGTGGATCATGGTGCTGTCCGTGGAACATGGTCGTGGAACTCACAGTTCCACCGGAATGGTTCTCGTCGTTTCGTTTGATCTCCAATCCTTATGGAACCTTCTTGGCACTTGTTTGTCACTTCATTAGTGATCTAAGGGACGTCATAACTCTTCTCCACAGCATCCTTAGGGTACCACTAACTCAATACTCCTAGTTTTCGTCCAACACACTAACTTATAACTCGTTTTCCTTAACAACTTTCTTACCTTTACTCGGATGCCTTTGGAAGTCTTAATTAGGACTATCAATTATTACTTCTTGCTTATCCAAACCTCGTATTCATCATACCCTTCGTGACTCTATTCACTTGTACGCTAAGGGGAAATTTTCGAGGTGTAACAGAAATGTTGAGAGCATTGCGGATTATTCATGTTTTCGAGACTGAGTCCGTGGAGTTTCCATCATATAAACTCCGAGATGTGGCGGTTCTATGGTACAATAATTGGAGAGCATCGAGAAAAGAGAATGTGCCTTCGCCCGTTTGGCAAGAATTTGTAGACGCTTTCATCCGCCATTACTTTCCACCCGAGGTTCGCCGAGCTAAGGCGGATAGATTTCTAAATTTGAAGCAAGGGAACATGAGTGCCCGGGAGTATAGCCTTCAATTTAATTCTTTGGCTAGGTATGCTCCGACTATGGTGGCCGATATGGGAGATCGGGTGCACAGATTTGTGAGTGGCTTAGGGCCACATTTGTTCAAAGATTGCTCGACTCGGCTTCATTGCAAGACGGGATGGACATTTCCCCGAATTCAAGCCCATGCCCAAAATCTAGAAGGACAAATGCCTTCGCAGCGGGTGATCGTGATGTTGATAGAGGGCAAGGCAAAAGGGCCAGATCTATGGGCACAGGCAGTGATTATAGAGGGGGATCAAGGCAGACATATTCTAGGCACTCAGGCCAGTCAGTGACGAGTGCACCTCCCCGATTCACAGGTAGGAGATTTGACCGCTCTTTCCGTTCAGGATAGGGCCAGAGTTTGAGGCCCTAGGTTCTCGGTTTGGGGGGAGATTACAGTCAAGGGAGACCACCGGTTCCCCGATGCAAATATGCGAAAATTACACTCGGGGGCCATATCGCCGGGGCACGGACGTATGCTTGTTATATTTGTGGGCAGACCGGACACTTGATGCGAGATTGTCCTTCGAGGTATGGTAGAGGTGGGGTTCAACCCACGATCGCCACGGGTTCCTCTTCGCACGCCGGGGGCGTACTCCCCGAGTTCCGAGCCGAGGTAAAGGCCGAGGGGAGCATCTACTTCAGGTGCTACTCGGCCCGACATGTATGCTCTGCGGACGACGAAGATCTTGAGTCCTCCCCAGATGTGGTTACAGGTACATTGTCCATATGTTCTTATGATGTGTATGCATTGATAGATCTGGGTTCCATACTATCTTATATTACTCCATATGTTGCTAATCGTATTGGGGTGAAACTCGAGCCAATTAAACCTTTCGAGGTATCTACCCCGGTTGGTGATCCCGTGATAGCTAGACAAGTTTACAAAGATTGTATAGTTGTGATATGCGACCGTCAAACTAAAGCTGATTTAGTTGAGGAAATGTTAGATTTGATGTAATTATGGGTATGGATTGATTGGCCTCATGCTATGCTAATAATGAATTGCCGAATGAAATTTGTTCGATTCCAATTTAGAGCCCGTGCTTGAATGGAAAGGTAATACGGCAACTCCAAGGGGTAGGTTTATTTCCTACCTTAAGGCAAGAAAGATGATAGCTAAGGGCTATATTTATCATTTAGTCCGAGTTCATGATACCGAAGCAAAGTCGCCAACTTTCCAATCTGTTCCGGCAGTAAATGAATTTCCGGATGTATTCCCAGATGAACTTCCAGGCCTTCCTCCGGAAAGAGAGATTGATTTCGCCATTGATGTGTTGCCGGATACCAAGCCCATTTCTATTCCTCCTTACCAAATGGCTCCGGCAGAATTGAAGGAGCTAAAGACACAGTTGAAAGATTTGCTTGAGAAGGGGTTTATTAGACCCAGTTCATCACCGTGGGGAGCACCTGTCCTATTTGTGAGAAATAAAGATGGCTCCCTACGAATGTGTATTGATTATAGACAGTTGAATAAGGTGACCATAAAGAATAAATATCCTCTTCCGAGAATTGATGATTTATTTGATCAGCTACAGGGTGCCAAGTGGTTCTCTAAAATAGACTTGAGATCGGGTTATCATCAAGTGAGGGTTAGAGAAGAAGATATTCCCAAAACAGCTTTCAGAACGAGATATGGCCATTATGAATTTAATGAATAATGTATTCAGGCCTCTCTTGGATCTATTTGTAATAGTATTCATTGATGATATTCTGGTGTATTCTCGCACAGAATCAGAACATGCAAATCATTTACGTATTGTCCTTGGAATTCTTCGAACTCGAAAATTGTATGCGAAATTTTCAAAGTGCGAGTTTTGGCTAAATTCTGTGACATTTCTGGGTCATGTTATTTCAGGTGATGGCATTAGAGTTGATACTCAGAAAATTGAAGCGGTGAAGACTTGGCCAAGGCCTACGACGCCTACAGAAGTTCGTAGTTTTCTATTAGCGTGTTATTATAGAAGATTCGTAGGGCTTTTCATCTATTTCAGCCCCATTCACGAAGCTAACCCGTGTCGCTTAAATTTCAGTGGAATGATGCTTGTGAGCGTAGTTTCCAAGAGTTGAAGGACAAATTAACCTCAGCTCTAGTCTTGACACTTTCAGAAGGGCCGGATGGCTATGTTATGTATTATGATGCTTCCGGCGTTGGGTTAGGATGTGTATTCGTAGCACGGTAAAGTCAATGCTTATGTTTCAAGACAGTTGCGGAAACATGAAAAGAACTACCCAACTCACGATCTTGAATTGGCTGCAGTTATTCATGCATTAAAAATGTGGAGACATTACTTGTATGGCGTGCATGTTGACATCTATACAGATCACAAGAGTCTCCAATACATTTTCAAACAGAAGGAGTTGAATCTGCGACAGAGGCGTGGTTAGAGTTACTGAAGGATTATGATGTGAATATCTTATACCACCCTGGAAAGGCAAATGTAGTAGCGGATGCGCTTAGCCGCCGATCAATGGGTAGTTTATGTGAAGTTCCCTCGGAAAAGAAAGAATTGGTTCATGAGCTCCACCAACTAGCTAATCTTGGAGTACGTTTAACTGATTCGAAGACGCGAGGATTGGTATCATGATCCCACAATTTCGTCCTTGGACATGGAAGTAAAAGAGCGGCAATATGAAGATCCTCAATTGAGCCATTATAGAGATACATGTCATGCAAAAGAGAAGTCTCCATTTGAAATTTCCATAGAAGGAGTTCTCAAGTACCGAGGCAGGTTATGTGTTCCGAACGTTGCAGAATTACGCCGTCGAATCTTAGAAGAAGCTCATTACTCTCGATATTCTATTCATCCAGGAACGACGAAGATGTATCATGATCTTAAGTTGATATATTGGTGGGATGGCATGAAAAGAGACATAGCAGAATTTGTAGCACAATGTCCGAATTGCCAGCAAGTGAAAATAGAACATCAAAAGCTAGGAGGATTACTGCAAGCAATGGAAATTCCTACGTGGAAATGGGAAGTGATCAATATGGATTTTATTGTGGGACTACCTCGTTCCCGAAGCAAGTATGATTCTATATGGGTGATTGTGGATAGATTGACGAAAGCAGCTCATTTTCTCCCAGTCAGAACCACCTACTCAGCAGAAGATTATGCAAGGTTATATATCAAGAAAATTGTGAGACTCCATGGTACTCCGATATCCATTATTATAGACAGAGGGGCACAGTTTACAGCCAAGTTCTGGAAATCCTTTCAAGAAGGTCTAGGTACTCAAGTAAGGCTTAGTATGGCATTTCATCGGCAAACTGACGGACAAGCCGAGCGTACCATTCAGACCTTGGAGGATATGCTAAGGGCATGTGTTCTAGATTTCGGTGGTAGTTGGGACGACCACTTACCCCTAATCGAATTTGCCTACAACAATAGCTACCATTCCAGTATTCAAATGGCTCCGTATGAAGCTTTGTATGGAAGGAAGTGCAGATCTCCAATTGAATGGTTTGAAGTCGGAGAAGTGCAATTAATAGGCCCTGAACCGATTCAACAAACTGTAGAGAAAGTCAAGGTGATCCGAGACCGATTATTAACCGCCCAAAGTCGCCAAAAGTCTTATGCGGATAACCACCGGCGAGATTTAGAATTTCAAATTGATGATTGGGTGTTTTTGAAGGTATCACCAATGAAAGGTGTGATGAGATTTGGCAAGAAAGGAAAGCTAAGTCCTCGATATATTGGACCCTACAAAATCATCCGCAAGGTGGGTCAAGTAGCTTATGAATTGAACTTGCCTTCAGAGCTTGAATTAGTCCACCCAGTTTTCCATGTCTCAATGCTCCGCAAGTGTGTTGGAGATCCTACAAAGATTGTGCCAATAGATGATGTTCAGATCACGAAAAAGCTAGCCTATGAAGAAGTGCCTATTGCCATACTAGACAGGCAAGTACGGAAACTTCGGAATAAGGAAGTGGCTTCAGTTAAAGTCTTGTGGCGGAATAACAATCAAGAAGAAATGACTTGCGAAGCGGAAGAGAAGATGAAATCCACATATCCGCATTTATTTCAGTCCCCAGAAGAGATCTATGATGAAACATCGAGATTATAAGGTATGTATACTTTTCTTTTATGCATATGGGTCGTGTGTGGCCAATTTATATTGCTATTGTGTTGTGGCCCTATGAGGCGATGTATTATGGGTTGTTGAGACAGGATGGTAGTGCCATGCTATAGGAGAGACTCTGACGAAATTTTTCTAGAATTCCTAATGACTTAACATTCGAGGACGAATATTTCAAAAGGGGGGAAGAATGTTACACCTGGGAAATTTCCCCTTAGCGTTCAGTGAATAGACTAACGAAGGGCATGACGTATATGAGGTTTGGACAAGTGAGAAATAGTCTTTAATGGTCCTAATTAAGATTTCCAAAGACATTCGAGTTAAGGAAAGAAAGTTGTTAAGGAAAGCGAGTTATAAGTTGTGTGTCGGGTAAAATTTCGAGTATCGAATTAATGATGACTTAATGATGTTTTGAGAAAGAGTTATAACATCCCTTAGATTTCCAATGAAGTGATAAACAAGTGTTAAGAAGGTTCCATAAGGGTTGGAGATCAAACGAGACGACGGGAACAACTTCGGTGGGACTGTGAGTTCCACGACCATGTTCCACGGACCATGGAATGTTCCACGGACCGTGGAAGGGTCCGTGGAACTGCCAGCAGAGATGGTGGCTGGCTGGTCGTGAACCACGACCAGAACCACGGCCAACACAAGGTTTCACGGACCGTGGATGAGTCCGTGGAACTCCCGCCGACTGAAATGTTTCAAGTCTTTAAATGTAATCCCCACTTCATTTATTTCATTTCCACCCACTTCTTCAACCTCTTAAGACCTCTAGAACCTTCCATATATTTCATCCACAAGAAAACAAAGGAAATCAAAGATCAACAACAAGAATTGAAGTGAATCAAGTGTATGAAACCTCATTAAAGTCATCCACACCAAGAAAATCCCAAGAAAGGTGAAATAGGGTTTTGGTGCAAGAGGTGTATTACCATTCAAGGCTTGTTCCTCCATCATCCACGGTGAGTTTCATGATCTTTCCATGTTGTTTGAAGTATTAATAAGTTGAAACACTTAGATTGTAGAAGAGTATAGAAAATGGGTCATAAATGTGTGAATAGTGCTATTGTTGAGTAGTAGTTGGAATGAGTCATGAAAATGGATATGTTGGGATTATAAATATGTTATAAATGACACTTAGAACATGGAATAAGTATTATATGCGAAAGAACGCGATAGTGAACTTTGGTCATGATTATGGAGAATTTGGAGTGAAGTTGTGAAATGTAGGCAATGAAATCGAATGATGCTTATTGTGTATGATATTGTGATTGTTGCTATGAATGTTTGGGAGTTGATATGGAATATGGAGGAAGTAGTATAAACAAAGGAAACGCCTCCCAATTTTCTCTAACTTTAAGAAGCACGTTCTTATAATGGTGTAGCTAATATCGATACGAATTCTCTTGAAGGTAAAACGTGTGCATTAAAGGAGAACAAGTAAGTGAGAGAATACTTAAACGACGAAGGTATGTAAGGCTCAACCTTTCTTCCTAAGGCATGAATCCTATGCATGATTTTCCTCCTTCTTCATGAATTTCCTATATTCCGGCAGGCTAAGAGCCTATGTTCATGAATAGTCATATGAGATAAGAAATACGCTATGAGTGCGATAATGATAATGCGAAGTTCAAGCCTAAGAATTCTAGAGATTACGATATGATGTACCTACAAAGTTAATGATGTTGACCACGAATCATTGATGTTTTCCTCATGTACACTCACCTTAAAATATAGTCCCTCCAAGGTGAGATCTAACGACTATGATTACTCCATAACGTAATCGGGGGTCCACGACCTTACGTCACCCCGACACAGCTATAATTGCTTTCAAGTTCTAATGTATGTTTAATGATATATGTGTGATGATGTTAAGTAATGATAAAGCTATGATATGTCTATGACATGAATGATAATGATACGTGTATGGTGTGTATGATGATGTGATTCCACTGCGCCTAGTTGTCGAACATGTCACCGCTGGGCGAGGGTCGCGAGATTCCACCGTGCCTAATTGGCCGGACATATCACCGCTACGGCGGGCTGCTTTGATTCCACCGCGCCTAGTAGGCCGGACACGATCACCACTAGTGGGCTGCATACGATGGTTACCCGGACGTGGGTTAACGATATGATGATGTATGATTGACATGATGATGCATGTATGGTATGATGATGTATATGCTATGATGATCTCTATGATATGCCACGTATGATATATGTATAAAATGAGTCCATACAAAGGTTATGTCTCCATCTATGCCTTATGATTTTCCTATTATGTTCCTTTCATTCATGCCTTACATACTCGGACAATGTTCGCATCGACGTCCGTTTTCTTTGGATGCCGTGTTCATGCGCCTACAGTGGCAGGGAGACGGTGCGGATCCATAGGAGCTAGTAGGCGATTTGAGAGCACTCCATTTTTCGGAGGTGCCATTGATTATTCTTTTGGGACATATGTATATATTCATGATTTGGGCACGACGGGGTCCTGTCCCGTCCATATGTCTAGTACTCTAGTAGAGGCTCGTAGATACGTATGTGTGGGTAGTATGGTCTCACAACCTTCATGTATATGTATGTATGTATATATATTATTTTGATAGCCGAAGGGCTTATGTTTATAAAAGTAAATATGTTTCAAGTGTTGTTAGTCTTCTATGATCACGAGTATGTATTATGAGTAAGAGTAGATGAGTAACAGGGTAAGCGGTGTTCGGCGGTTAGCCCCGGATACCCGTCATGGCCCGTAGTCGGATCGTGACACAAATACTAAAAATGAGGGTTCGGGTAATTACAGTCACCCATTAAATGTCACCGCGAATACACTTTTAGGCGAATAGTATATTTAGTGTGATATGGCAATAGTAAAGTGACTTTTTTTTTATAAAATAAAGAAAAATGACTCAGCTACATTATTTTCAGTAGTTGAGTGACTTTTCAAGTTTTTATTTTTATTTTTTATTTTTATTTTTAAATGATGACTTTGTTCTACTATATCCAAGAGTTAATTGACCGTACAAGTGATCAAACTCACCTATAAAGTTACATATTTTAGAATACCAAAGACCATTTCAATTCTGAAGAAAAATACTATTTAACTGGATTACCGTAATATATAACATGACCTACTGGATATATGATCATTGTAGAAAATATACCAAGTCATGATTGATCTAATGTACTAGTTGTTGTAGAGGAAATCGACCAATATTCTGTGTGTAGATTATCGTTTTGGATAAAGCTAGTCGCCACTAAATCTAGAAAATGGACCAATTTTGGTTTGGTGAGTATAGTTCATGTAACAAGAAGTAATTATGGGGTGGAAGGGTTGTAGGGAGTGTGTCACGACCCAACTAGAGGGCCATGATGGGTATCCGGAGCTAGCATACCGAGCACTATCTACCAGTCTTATCATCAAACTCAACCTGAGCATACACCATTTTCAGCACAAGCTTATCATGAAATGAACTTCAATTACTCCTCAAAATAAACATATATGTACAAGCCCACGAGGCTACAAAATGATATACATGATATACACTAAGAAGATCATGAGACATCTACTACCCACACATATGTATCTACAAGCCTCTAACTAGAGTACTGAGATCATAAGGACGGGACAGGACCCCGCCATGCCCCAAATATGTACACAAAAGAATATACCAATAAGCGGTAACTCTGGAGTAGTGGAGTGCTCCTGCAAATCTGCTGAATACGGCTCCTAAGCGTCTGTACCGTCTCCCTGTCTACCTGCGGGCATGAGCGCAGCGTCCATAAAATAAAGGATGTCAGTACGAATAATGTATTGAGTATGTAAAGCAAGAAATAAGAGAACATAAAATGAAGAGATAACCTGTAACTGATTGCCTCTTGAGGCGGAGTCATGCATGCTAACTTTTACTTTAAAACAACATCATAAACATATGCATATACATAAACTACTTATCATCATCAGCCCGCGTCCGGGGTAACCATCTCATGCCGCCCACTAGTGGTGACTGCCCGGCCAACTAGGCATGGTGTTATCCATAAGCTGCCCACTTACGCCCAGCGTAGTAGTGTCTGCCCAGCCAACAAGGCACGGTATAATCATACACATACATTACATAAAGTATGCATGAGAGCTTAAGTAAAAGCTATAACTCTATCAGAGTGACATAAGGTCGGTACCCTTTTGATTATATTATGGAACAATCATCATCACTATGTCTCACCTTGAAAGAACTAGTGTCATGAGGTGAGATGGCCAACGATGAATAACATCAAGGAAATTATGAAATAAGATCATTAAGCTCAGAATAGCATCAATTCATAAGCTTTGGAACCTTTCGAAGTAAAATCATCATCATCATCATTATTATCATAGAACACATCTTATCTCTTTCTCATAAGGAGCTCTTAAGAATCTTTAACTTTCATATTTTGGGATGTAAGAAGGTCATGGAGATATAGAGAGGAAATCATAATATAGAAGTCATGCCTTTGAAAGAAGGGGACTAGCCTTAACATACCTTGACATCTTCTTAACGACAACACGTTCTCCTTCCAAGCTTACGACTCTACATTTAAGAGAATTCGCACTAAAATTAGATAAGCGAAGATACGCTTAAGTTTAAGCTGAAGCGACTAAAAGCTAACGAAAATTTGGCAAAGATTTCCTTTGTTTCGACAACTTTTTCCATACAATAAACAACTCCCAACATCAATAGCAACATCCACAAAACCATAATCAATAGACTTCTTATTACACCTTCCGTTTTAGATTTTGGCTTATTGGCGGTATGTACCTTCGGTCGGGTAATCCGCACTAGAGTTTTGGACATGAGATATTTTACCTTGTATGTGTACAGGAGTATAAGTATGCATTCTTGACATTATGAGGGAATTAGAAGTGAAACGAATCGAATCGTAGCAAAACAGAAAGGGAAGCCGTAAAAAAGCCGCCGAAAACCGGCCGCCGTCGATGGCCCAAAGGACGACCGTCGACACGTCGACGAGCCGTCGTCTGGCACCGTCAACAGGGTTCTGCAATCAGGCATCTGAGGTGGTAGTTCGACGGGGCATGTCGATGGACTGTCGACACGTCGACGACCGTCGACCCTGCCCGCCGTCCCGCGGATCTGGAATTTTCCAGCCCTGATTATAAATATAAGATCCCACATTTTTATTCCATTATTCTCCCAAAAACAGATCCTACATCTCTCTAGAACTCTCCAAAACCCTCCCTCTATTTCTACAACAAATCTATACCAAAAACCAAGATCAAAAGCAAAGATTAAGAGATTCATGTACTATAAGCCTATTAGTGGTTTGTGAAGAGTAAGAATTTCTTTGGTATTCAAGTAGGGATTTCATTCTAATGGAGTAGATTGACTCAAAGCTTGTTCCTAAGTTATTAAGGTGAGTTTTATGTTTATTTCATGTTATTGAGAATATTGAGTGGTTAAAAGACTGATTATGGAAGAAAGTGGAATATGAGCTTAAATATGGAAATAATGGTATGTTGGGTAGTAAGTTAATGTGAATCATGATTCTTAGTATGAGATGAATATAATCTCGTTAGAGATGATGCTAATGGTGTTAAGGAAATGTTATGTGAGGAATAACTATAATGTTGTGTTATAATTATGGTTATGGATATCCTTGGAGGGGAATTGTGAGAATTGAATAATGCTTAGCTTAAAGAGGTAATTGATTAGAATATTGTGGGTGTTGTTGTTGATGTTTGGAAATTGTTACAGTTGGAGAAAGTGATTGAAACAATGGGGATATTGCCCAATTTTCGTTAGCTCTTAGTCGCTCTAACTTAAGCTTGAGTATGTCTTCAATTATCTAATCTTAGTACGAATTCCCTTGAAGGTAGAATCGCAAGCTTGAGGGGCACGCAATTAGATGATAGAGTTAAAGAGATACAAAGGTATGTGAGGCTAGTCCCTCCTTTTTCCAAGGCATGATTTCTATGACATGACTTCCGTTGTTTTTTTCCATGACCTTCTTACATTCCGGAAACTATGAGTCTATGTTTATAAAGAGCTCCTCATGAGATAAAGATAAGAGATACGCTACGAGTATGATAATGATGACGATGAGTCTAAGTCTAGAGATTCTAAAGCTCATGATATGATATTTTTATGAAGCTAATGATCCTTATACAATTCCTTGATGTTACTCATTATTGCTAGACTCACCTTATAATGCTAGTCCCTTCAAGGTGAGGCATGATGATGACGACTACTCCATAATGGAATCGGGGGTTCTCGACCTTACGTCACCCCGATAGAGTTGTAGCTTTAATTGAGTTCTAATGCATGTTGTATGATAAGTACATGATGATGCGATTACACCGTGCCTAGATGACCAGGCATGACACCGCAAAGGCGGGCGGCTTATGATTACACCGTGCCTAGATGGCCGGGCATGACACCGCGAAGGCGGGCGGCTTAAGATAACACCATGACTAGATGGCCGGACATGACACCACTAGTGGGCGGCGTGTGATAGTTACCCGGACGCGGGTTAACGATGATGATATATTTGATATGCATAACATGTATTTTCCATTAAAAGCTAAGCAGGTTATATCTTCGCCTTATGTTTCATCATTTCTTTATTATGTTGGTATTATTCATGCCTTACATACTCAGTACACTTTTCGTACTGACATCCTTTTCTTTTTGGACGCTGTGTTCATGCCCACAGTGTGACAGAGACGGTGCGCACTCCGTAGGAGCTTATTTTATCAAATAGTGTTTACAGTGAGCACTCCACTACTTCGAGGTGCTACTTATGGTCATATTATTTTGTGTATATATTTGGGTATGACGGGGTCCTGTCCCGTCCTTATGACACAGTACTGTAGTAGAGGCTCGTAGATATGGATACGTGGGTAGTTGATGTCTTATGGATATATAGGTGTATATTTTGTATATCATTTTTGTAGCCACGAGGGCTTATATATATATATATATATGTGTGTGTGTGTGTGTGTGTGTGTGTGTGTGCGCGCGCGCGCATATGTTGCCTTCGAGATTGTGTATGATCAGGTTGGGTATGATGACTAGCATAATGAGTGGTGCTCGGTAGTCAGCTCCGGGTACCCGTCATGGCCCCTTAGTCGGGTCGTGACACTTCTTCGAGTATAAACATTGTTCAATCCTCAAACTCCTTTTCAAGGTCATTCATAACCATAATTACAACACAACACCATATTCATCTACATATACTACTCCTTCAACATCCTTAATATCATTCATAACAAAATTATACTCATAGCATACTAAGAATCATGACTCAAGTTAACTTACTACTCAAAATATCATTATTCCCATATTTGAGCTCATATTCTATTTTCTTCTCTCATCCAAGTCATTCAACCACTCAAATACTCTTAATAACATGAAATAGATGTAAAACTCACCTTTGATCACATAAGGATGAACTTTGGATGAATATACCTCACTTGAGAACAACCGCAACTTCAATACCAAAGGAATTCTTGATTTCTATAAACCCTAGTGAGCCTCCTTGCACTTGATCCTCTGGATTCTTAGTGTTTAGTCTTTGATTTCTCTTGGATTTGTGTTAATATGGTGTGTAGAATATGCTAGAGTTCTCAAGAGGTGTGGAGAAGATGAGAAATAAGAAATAAGAACTTGGGTCATCTTTTTATAAAAAAAAAAAAACCAAAGATGCCCGATAGGATTTATACGGACACTTATACGGTCCGTATAATTTTATACGGTCCGTATAATAGCACCAGTGATGACCCTTCACTATAACTGTTATACGGACCATTATACGGACCGTATAAATTTATACGGACCGTATAAGTGGTCGTATAACTCACCTTTTCCAAAACTGTTTTCATCGATTCGTTTGATCTCAAATCCTTATGGAGTCTTCTTGGCACTTGTTTAACACTTCACTAACCATCTAAGGAGCCTTATAACTCCTTCCCAAGATATTACTAAATAATTGTTAACTCGATACTTACAAAAACATCTCCAAACACGACTTATACTTTACTCCCTTCGACGAACTTAGTCTCACCGATTCATCTAGCTTTAAAATCTTGTCGTATGCACTTTAAAGCTACTAAATACTCTCCTTATTGTCATAAGGACTTCATGTTCACATTAATCTTGTGGTAGTCTATTCACAAAGACAACGATATGAAATGTCCGAGGTGTAATAGAAAGGGGACTTTTTCGACCATTTCTACTTTCTAGTTAGGAGTTGGCAAAACTTTTGAGCTGGTTAGGTGAAGCATTGCAGACAATAATATGTTGGACTAGGAATAACACCTTTTCTAGAATTTCTTCTTTTCTTTTTAAGAATCATAGAGGTGGAAATCATTATCATTTGGTCTTCAGGTTGTTATGCAAAGGCGGATCCAGGATTTTAACTTTAGGGATTCAAGATTTAAAATTTTAGGACAGGCCTCAAGGTACCATACAATAGTAACCGAACCAAACAATGAACATCGATATTTAAAAAATTTAAAACTAATAATCCACCTTACACTCAAAACATAGAGATACTTTTCAAACTCCTTCACCCCGCTATACCCAAAAATTTACATTTCAATAGTGTAGACATTGAAATAGCTAAGTACTGGATACAAGAAAATGATACTATACTTTAGTTTAAATAAAGTGGTTTGAGATATTCTCTACAACACATAAATCTCATTAAGTTTTATTCAACTATTTCCTTACTTTTCAGGTGTACAAGTATTATAGTGAAAGCACAAAAAAGTAAAATATTTGCAGAAGAGCCAGGCTAAATCAAATCATATAACTACTATCAACATGCAAAAGAGATACATATATGTAGTAAATATCACCATTACAATTGTCCCCGACGAATTGTCATGTTTTGAAAACAATCAATGATCGCATCATTTGGTACACTTTCAAATACTTTATCTTCTATATAACAAACTAAACAATCATTGAGAAATTCATCACCAATTCTACTTCGCAAGTCATTTTTGATGTAGTTCATTGAAGAAAAAGCTCTTTCTACCGTTGCAGTAGCCACGGGCAATATCAAGCTTAACTTCACAAGCAAATAAACAAGTCTCCAAGTCTTGTGCAGATTTGTTTCAACTAATGTTTCTGAAAGATCTTAAAGTCCTTTCAAGTTAGAGAAATCACTATCTTCTCTCACAAAGGGAATATAGTTGTCAAGCTCATAACTGAGATCTTCAAGCTTGGAAACACTAAACTTATCACGATAAAGTTTACCAAGTTTCATAATTTTGTCTTTATCATAATTTGCAAAAGAATTATCCGGACTCAAACTAGCCATACCTAGAAGCAAATCACTATTCACTGCATCAAAACGACTATTAAGCTCCGCAAGTTGCAAATCAATAACAGCATTAAAGACTTCTATAAGAAAATGATGAGAATATGTGACACTTAACTCTTGCGCTTTGACTTTCCAATATGATAGTTCTTATCCATTTCAGGAATTAGAATATCATGCTTCACACAAAATGAAGAGACATCTTCAATCCAAGATTTCCATTTAGACTCTCTCATCGATTGTAGTTGCCTCTTGGTAAAACCAACGAGCTTCATAGTATTCACAATATCTTGATCTTTTCTTTGCAAAGTCATATTCAAATCATTTTTAATTGCCAACACTTTCAACATCAATTGCAACATACGCACAAACTTAAAATATTTTATATCATTCATTAGACTTTTTGCCATGGATCTCTCTAGATAAGTGTTACACCTCGGAAAATTTCATGTCGTTGCACAAAGGAATAGATTAACGCAGTGTGAGAAGTAGTATTGAATGATTCTAATTAAGATTCCAAAGACATTTGAAGCAAAGAAAAGAAATTTTACTAAGAAAGGAGAAGTATACGTTGTGTCTCGGAAGAGCTTTGTAAAGTACCGAATTAATGTTGACTTAATTGTCACGACCCGAGCTACTGGCCATGACGAGTATCCGAGGCTAACCACCGAACACCGCTCATACTATTACTCATCTGCTCTCATTCGTACTGTACATACTCATAATCATATAAAACTATCATCATTTGCAACACATTTACTTTTATAAACATAAGCCCTTCAGCTATCAAAATATACATACATACATATACTTGAAGACTATGGGACCATACTACCCACACTGCGTATCTACGAGCCTCTACTAGAGTACTAGACATATGGATGGGACAGGACCCCGTCGTGCCAATCATGAATATATACATATATGTACCAAAAGAATAATCAATGGCACCTCCGGAAAATGGAGTGCTCTCAAACCAGCTACTAGCTCCTACTAGTCTGGATCACCTCCCCGCCACCAGGCATGAACACAGCGTCCAAAGAAAAGGACGTCAGTACGAATATTGTACTGAGTATGTAAGGCATAAACAGTAATAAGACATCAAATGAAGAGCAATCTGTGACTGACTGAATCATAAAGGAAATAATACAAGCTGGCTTACTTTCATACTCATCATCATATCATATATGCATAAAGGTATAAGCTGCCCGACCATATAGGTACGATGTGATAATCAATAACATTAGTATTAGCATTAGCCTGCGTCCAGGCCTCCCGCGTCCGGGGTACCATCTCATGCCGCCCACTAGTGGTGTCTGCCCATGCCATCTGCCATGTGTATAGGCCGCTCGCCTTGGCGGTGACTGCCCGGACATATAGGCGCGGTGTAATATCATCATGTGCTCATCATAGTATGCTCATCATAATATACTTATCATAATGCATGCATAGAGACTCATCGTGTATCTCTTGTCTCATATAGCTATTCATGAACGAGGACTCGTAGTTTTCTTAAAGATAGAAAATTCACGAAGAAGGAGGAAATTCATGCCATAAGATTCATGCCTTAGAAAGAAAGGACTAGCCTCACATACCTTTGTCGTTTATCTATTCTATCGCTTGCTTGTTCTCCTTTAATGCGCTCGTCTACACCTTCAAGGGAATTCGTATCGATATTAGCTATACAATTATAGGAACGAGCTTACTAAGGCTAGAGAAAAAATGGGCAAAGATTTCCTTTGTTTATACTACTTTCCTCCATATTCCATATCAACTCCCAACATTCATAACGACAATCACAATATCATAATCAATAAGCATCATCTAATTACATTGCCCACAATTCATAATTCCACTACAATTCTCCATAACCATGACCAAAGTCCATTATCGCGTTCTTTCTCATGAAATACTCATTCCATGTTCTAAATGTCATTTATAACGTATTTATAATCTCAACATATCCATTTTCATGATTCAATCCAACTACTACTCAATAATAACACTATTCACACATTTATGACCCATTTTCTATACTCTTCTACAATCCGAGTGTTTCAACCTACCAATACTTCAAACAACATGGAAAGGTCATGAAACTCGGCTTAGATGATGGAGGAATAAGCCTTGAATGATGATACACCCTTTGCACCAAAACCCTATTTCATCTCTCTTGGGATTTCTTGATTTGAATGGCTTTTAATGGGTTTCACACTCTTGATTCTTGTTGCTTTGATGAAGTTGATCATCAATTTCCTTTGAATTCTTGTGGTTGAAGTGTAAGGAATGTTCTAGAGGTTTCTTGAGTTGTGGAGGAGTGAAGATGAAAATGAAAATGAAATGAGGAGAGGTCCCTTATATTAATTCATCATCAGTCCCGACCAAGTTCTACGGACCAACATACGGTCCGCATGTTTTCTACTGGCCGTTGTTTGGCCGTAGATCTGGTCCAGTGAGAGATGGTATACTGGGCTGGATCTACGGTTGGACATACGGTCCATTTATTTTATACGGCCAGTATGTCTGGCCGTAGGTTTGCCCAGTTTTCCGAGAATTATTTTCGTCGGCTCGTTTGATCTCCGATCCTTATGGAACCTTCTTAATACTTGTTCAACACTTCATTACCATTCTAAGGGATGTTATAACTCTTCCTTCGGGCATCATTTGAACGTTGTTAACTCAATACTCGAAGTTCTTATCTAATACACTCAACTTATAACTCGCTTCCCTTAACAACTTTCTTTCCTTAACTCGAATGTCTTTGAAAATCTTAATTAGGATCATCAAATACTATTTCTTACTTGTCCAAACCTCGTATACATCATTCCCTTCGTTAGTCCATTCATTGTACGCTAAGGGGAAATTTTTCCAGGTGTAACATTCTTCCCCCCTTTTGGAACATTCGTCCTCGAATGTTAAGTCATCGGGGATTCTAGAAAATTTTTGCCAGAGTTTCCCCTATAATATGGCACTACCATCCTGTCACAACAACCCATAATATCATTGCCTCACAGGGCCACAATACAACAAAGAATATAAATTGGCCACGCACGGCCCATATGCACAAAAGAAAAGTATACATACTTTATAATCTCGATGCCTCATCATAGATCTACTCTGGGGGCTGAAATAAATGCGGATATGTGGATTTCATCTTCTCTTCCGCTTCCCAAGTTATTTCCTCTCGGTTGTTATCTCGCCATAAGACTTTAACTGAAGCTATTTCCTTATTCCGAAGCCTTCGTACTTGCCTGTCTAATATGGCAATAGGCACTTCTTCATAGGCTAGCTTTTCTATAATCTGAACATCATCTATTGGCACAATCTTTGTGGGATCTCCAACACATTTGCGGAGCATTGAGACATGGAATACTGGATGAACTAATTCAAGCTCTGAAGGCAAGTCTAATTCGTAAGCTACTTGACCCACTTTGCGGATGATCTTATAGGGTCCAATGTATCGAGGACTCAACTTCCCTTTCTTACCAAATCTCATCACCCCTTTCATTGGTGATACCTTCAAGAACACCCAATCATCGACTTGAAATTCTAAATCTCGCCGGCGGTTATCCGCATAAGATTTTTGGCGACTTTGGGCTGTCAACAACCGATTTTGGATCATCTTGACTTTTTCTACAGCTTGCTAAATCAACTCGGGGCCTATTAATTATACTTCTCCGATTTCAAACCATCCAATTGGGGATCTACACTTCCTTCCATACAAAGCTTCATACGAGGCCATTTGAATACTGGAATGGTAACTATTATTGTAGGCAAATTCGATTAGGGGTAAGTGGTCATCCCAACTACCACCAAAATCTAAAACACATGCCCTTAGCATATCCTCCAAGGTCTGTATAGTACGCTTGGCTTGTCCGTCGCCATTGCGGATGAAATGTCGTACTAAGCCTTACTTGAGTACCTAGACCTTCTTGGAAAGATTTCCAGAATTTAGCTGTAAACTGTGCTCCTCTGTCTGAAATAATAGATATTGGGATACCATGCAGCTTCACAATTTCCTTGATATACAACCTCGCATAATCTTCTGCTGAGTAGGTGGTTTTGACTGGAAGAAAATGAGCTGCTTTCGTCAATCTATCCATAATCACCCATATGGAATCATACTTGCCTCGGGAACGGGGCAATCCTACAATAAAATCCATATTGATCACTTCCCATTTCCACGTAGGAATTTCCATCGCTTGAAATAATCCTCCTGGCTTTTGATGTTCTATATTTACTTGCTGGCAATTTGGGCATTGGGCTGCAAATTCTGCTATATCTCTTTTCATGCCATCCCACCAATACATCAATTTAAGATCATGATACATTTTCTTCGCTCCTAGATGAATAGAATACTGAGAATAATAAGCTTCTTCTAGAATTCGACGGCGTAATTCTGCAACGTTTGGACCACATAGCCTGCCTCGGCATCTAAGAGCTCCCTCTATAGAAGTTTCAAATGGAGACTTCTCTTTTTCACGACATGGATCTCTATAATAGTTCAATCGAGGATCTTCATATTGTCGCTCTTTCACTTCCATATCCAAGAACGAAACTGTGGGATTATTAACACTGACTCCTGCATCACCTGAATCAATTAAACGCACTCCAAGATTAGCTAGTTGATGGAGTTCATGAATCATTTCTTTCTTCTTCGAGGGCACTTCACATAAGCTACCCATTGGTCGGTGACTAAGCGTATCCGCTACTACATTTGCCTTTCCGGGATGGTATAAAATATTCACATCATAATCTTTCAATAATTCTAACCACCGCCTCTCTGCAGTTCAACTCCTTCTGTTCGAAAATGTATTGAGACTCTTGTGATCTGTATAGATACCAACATGCACACCATACAAGTAATGTCTCCACATTTTTAATGCATGAATAACTGCGGCCAATTCAAGATCATGAGTTGGGTAGTTCTTTTCATGTTTCCGCAACTGTCTTGAAGCATAAGCAATGACTTTCCCCTGCTGCATTAATACACATCCTAGCCCAACACCGGAAGCATCACAATACACAACATAGCCATTCGGCCCTTCTGGAAGTGTTAAGACTGGAGCCGAGGTTAACCTGTCCTTCAACTCTTGGAAGCTACGCTCACAAGCGTCATTCCACTGAAATTTTGCTGACTTCTGGGTTAACTTCATCAATGGGGTTGAAATAGATGAAAAGCCCTCTACGAATCTTCTATAATAACCTGCCAATCCCAGAAAACTACGAACTTCTGTAGGCGTCGTAGGCCTTGGCCAAGTCTTCACAGCCTCAATCTTCTGAGTGTCAACTCTAATGCCATCATCTGAAATAACATGACCCAGAAATGTCACAGAATTCAGCCAAAACTCGCACTTTGAAAATTTTGCATACAACTCCCGAGTTCGAAGAATTCCAAGGACAATACGCAAATGATCGGCATGTTCTGATTCTGTGCGAGAGTACACCAGAATATCATCAATGAATACTATCACGAACAGATCCAAGAGAGGCCTGAATACATTATTCATCAAATTCATAAACACTGTCGGAGCATTAGTTAGCCCAAACGACATTACTCGAAATTCATAATGGCCATATCTCGTTACAAAGCTGTCTTGGGAATATCTTCCTCTCTAACTCTCACTTGATGATAACCGATCTCAAATCTATTTGAAAAACCACTTGGCACCCTGTAGCTGATCAAATAAATCATCAATCCTCGGAAGAGGATACCTGTTCTTTATCGTCACCTTATTCAACTGTCTATAATCAATGCACATTCGTAGAGAACCATCTTTCTTTCTCACAAACAATACTGGTGCTCCCCACGGTGATGAACTGGGTCTGATGAACCCCTTTTCGAGCAAATCTTTCAACTGGGCCTTTAACTCTTTCACTCGCCGAGCCATTCGATAAGGAGGAATGGAAATGGGCTTAGTATCCAAAGAACACATCAATGGCGAAGTCAATCTCTCTTTCTGGAGGAAGGCCGGGAAGTTCATCTGGAAATATGTCCGAAAACTCACTTACTACCGGAACAGATTGAAATGTTGGCGATGTTGCCTCGGTGTCACGAACTCGGACTAAATGATAAATATAGCCCTTGGCTATCATCTTTCTTGCCTTAAGGTAGGAAATAAACCTACCCCTTGGGGTTGCCGTATTACCTTTCCATTCAAGTACAGCCTCTCCCGGAAATTGAAATCGGACTAATTTCATTCGGCAATCAACATTAGCATAGCATGAGGCCAACCAATCCATACCCATTATAACATCAAAGTCTAGCATTTCTAGCTCAACTAAATCAGCTTTGGTTTGGCGATCACATATCACAATTATACAATCTTTATACACTTGTTTAGCTATTACGGGATCACCAACCGGAGTAGACACCTCAAAAGGTTTAATTGGCTCGGGTTTCACCCCAATACGATTGGCAACATATGGAGTAATATATGATAATGTAGAACCCGGATCTATCAATGCATACACGTCATGAAAAAACACAGTCACAATGTACTCAGTAACCACATCGGGGGGAGGTCTCGAGATCCCGTCGTCCGGCTAAGGCATATAAGCGAGGCCGAGTAAAGACACAAAGTAGATGATCCCCCTCGGCCTCTACCCTCGGGCTGGAATCGAGGAGTCCGCCTGTCGACACACCGATGAAGAACCGCCGCCGATCCCGTGGGCTGACCCCGGCTCTGCCGCTCATCGACGGGCAATCTCTCATCATATGCCCTACCTGACCAAAAGCGTAACAAGCATCTGAACCCTGGCTGCACTGTCCAGAATGTAATCTACCACACTGGCTGCATCGCAGTACTGGAGGTCTCCTCTGACTATAGTCTCCCCAAACTGTAGGCCTGAGGCCCTCGAGCTCTGACCCTGTCCTGAACGGAAGAGCGATCAAATTATCACGACCCAACCCCGTAGGCCGTGACTAGTGCCCGAGCTGGGCACCCATACGCACCCGTTAACCACAAACAGCGTGCAAATAGATTATGCATATACAAAAGTCGACACCGAGATCATGTAGTCATAACCAAATTGTATACGTACGGGGGAAAAAGTGAAACGTCGCCCCAAATCTGTCACAAATATATATACATATCGCTGTCACAACTTTCAGCAGATGATACCACATATAAGCCAAAGAAGGCTATAAGAACACGGGGGGACATCCAAAACACAAATCACACAGACATAACTGAGTAGTGACTACCCACAACCCACACATATGTCTACAGACCTCTAAGAGTAATAACAGAATCATATAACGGGACAGGGCCCCGCCGTACCCATAATTAGACATATACATATACATCGGAAGAATAATGCCAAAACATAGGCTCGAGAACAAGGGAGCGCTCCAAGACAAATTTCCGAACGAACCCTAAGCCGGTGGATCATCCAAACAAGTATCTCGCACTGCGCGGCATGAAACGCAGCCCCCGATGAAAGGGGGTCAGTACGGAATATGTACTGAGTATGCAAAGCATGAAATATAATAAACAGGATCATAGTCAAAACCAGAAGCACAGAAAAGTAAATGCAAAATCCAGAATGCCGGAATACTTACTTATCAAAACATAAATCATGCATGGGGCTCTTAGAATATGGTCGCCCGCCCGTCATTGGCGCCATAACACATCATACTCCAGAAGATTTCATATCTCCGAAACCCGCCATATCACATATCACATATACACGGTACCCGCCCCATAAATGAGGCTCGGTGAACCGGACACATCATAACACCGAAATACACGGTGCCGGGCCCTATAGCGGAGGGGCTCGGCAAACCGGACACATCATACTCCGAATATAACATAGTGCGCACGATAACATAACAATCCGGACTCGGCGAAAGATATAACAACCATATGCACGAGCAGAGTCGTGGGAGACTATATGCAGTTTAAATCACTTTCAAAAACTCCATAGAATAGTCAAAATGAATCATTATTTAAAATCAAGAGAGTAGTCAAATCAAGTTTTCCCCCGAATGCCATTCGGGAACATATCAAATAGAACTTTAGAAATCATAGTTACGTATCAAAATCCTATGCATAAAAATCCTCATTTCAAACTCGACAGACAAATAAGTAATCATACTCAGGGGTCGGAATCATAGCCACATTAAGCTCTTTCAAAATAGGTCGTTAGAACCAAACAAAGGAAAGTCGCGCGACCCACGGACGAGCGTCAACCCAATCCGGGCCCACCTATGAAAGACATAGTCATCATAAGCTATAAAACCTCCTACGAACATATCGAGGCGATCCGGTTCTGTCTACGAAAGTTACGGCCCTTTTTCGACGTAGAACTTTTTTAAGAACAAAACTTTTTATGCAACATTTGAAAACCAATTATTCCAAAGACATAAGGGCCATTATTCCATCACATTACGAATGTCAAAGATAAAATGCAAATAAGAATCGTAGGCATACTCGGATCGCAAGAATTGAATTTCCTCGAGGCTCGTGTCATAGCCTATTTACAACTAAGGCATGCCAAAAGGAGGAAGGGTTAAGCTTTACATACCTTGTCCACTTCCTAGCTAATCCGAATTTAATTCTCGGCTTCCCAAAATCTACAACAATGTCATTAGACACCAAACATCAGTCATAAGCGCTTAGAAATCCAATTCTAAGTTAGCATTTCATTTACAGAAATTTGGGCATTTCCCTATAAAGTCAACAACCCCGAGAATTCAACTCAGCCAAATCTTCAACAACAATACCAACAATCATACTAACAACATCAACAATTAATTCAAAATGCATTCTAACGTCAATAACTCATTTCTACAAAATTCGACAACATTTCCATTTACGTTCAAATTAGCCACATACAATCAAACCAACACTAATGCACACATATTCAAGTACTAATCCGAAACCATTCAAACAAGATTCAAGAACGCTTCAACCAATCTACACAACATTCCACACGGCCCAACCAACTTGCAACCTTACCCGAAACCCTCCAATTTCCATAGGAACAACAACAACACATGTTTTTCTTCCAAATTCATAAACTACATCAATAATCCGCATTTTAACAACATCATTCTCATAAATTCTAAAACCATATTAAAATCACATTATCTTCTCTAACAACTTAAAAACGACTCCAACTTCCATTTAAATCATTAAACCATCATTTTCATTATGGAATCCATATCAACAACAACCAAAATATTAAATAAAAATTAGTTCATCACTCCAACATAACCAACACCTACACGGCTTCACTTCAACATACCATATTTCATGAATTTCATGAATTTCCACACACCACAACACATATAAACCATCCATAACATATAAAAAGAGGATTAAAACTTACCTTCTTCACTTAGTTCTTCAATATTTTCTTGTTCCCATGCTCCTCTAATTCCAAATGAAATTATATTCGTGACTATGCGTTGCCCGGGCTTCGATTAGTACTTCGTAGCTTGAAATTTCACTCAAAATCCTCAATTTTAGGAGGCATGAGAGGCCTTTTTTTTATGGCTGAATTTTCCACGGAAATATTGGGAACTTTTGTGCTGAAAAAATGAGATTTTTGTCCCTTAAAACGGAATGCAAGTCGGTTTCTAATCGTAGCGGTATCAGTAGCGGTACCATCGCGGGAATGCTATTTCAACGTCGACGATCAGTTTGTAACGTCTATAATTCTCTACTCCGATGTCCTATCAATGAACGGTTTGTTGCATTACAAACTAGACTCGACGAACTTCATTTTAGGATTTTGAAACACCTTAAAACTCCACATATACTATGAGATATGCGCCTCCAAAGTTGACTAAAATCCGTCCCGCGCTTCTCAAATTTTCGTCGAACTTATTTTCTTCAATTTGCTCAATCCCGAAATATTCCGAAATTCTCCATACATGATATTTATCACTTATTACACTAATAATGGCCATGTTCCCGTGTTTCAAAATATTCTTTCCCGATTACGACTTACGAGATCGTAATTCACCCTTTTTCTTCGTTGTTACGTACTCTCCATGGCTTGTGCCTTTCAAAACATCCCATTACTACGATGAGGTACATGTCAAACTCATGCTCTGAAAACGCGGGGTATAACACAAATCTTCTGCCCGTAAATCGGGGAGGTGCACTCGTCACTGACTGGCCTGAGTGTCTAGAATATGACTGCCTTGATCCCCCTCTGTAATCACCGCCTGTGCCCATAGGTCTATCCCTTTTGCTTTGCCCTCTATCAACATCACGATCACCCCTCTGCGGAGGTTGTTGTCCTTCAAGATTCTGGGCATGGGCTTGAATGCGGGAAATGTCCATCCCATCTTGCAATGAAGCCGTTAAGCAATCCTTGAACAAATGTGGCCCTAAGCCACTCACAAATCTATGTACCCTATCGCCCATGTCGGCCACCATAGTAGGAGCATATCTAGCCAAAGAATTAAATTGAAGGCTATACTCCCGGGCGCTCATGTTACCTTGCTTCAAATTTAAGAATCTATCCACTCTAGCTCGGCGGACCTCGGGTGGTAAGTAGTGGCGAATGAAGGCATCAACAAATTATTGCCACACGGGAGGAGGTGCATTCTCTTGCCTCGATGCCATCCAATTATTATACCATAAAATCGCCACATCCCGGAGTCTATATGACCCCAACTCCACAGATTCGATCTCGGAAGCATGAATAATCCGCAATGTTCTTAGCATTTCATCAATAAAGCCTTGCGGGTCTTCATCCGGCTTTGACCCAAAGAATTTCGGAGGGTTTAAGCTCATGAAGTCACGGGCTCTAGTACTAGACGAACGATCACTTGGGCCCACATTTTGTCGTTGTGCCTGGGCGGCAACTAACTGCGTCAATGAATGAATGGCCTAGGTCAATTGTTGGCCAGAAGTAGCCGGTGAAGGAACCGGAGGCATGGGAGCTTCAGAATCGAAGCCCCTTCTTGCTCTTCCGTAATAGGCGAGTAGTAGAGGCATTAGATGGAGCCTCGTTATGTGATTCATCCTCATCTACATTCATAGGCGGCTCCTTTTACCCCGCCTTTTCATCATAGTCTTGCCCTTCTGGGCGGCTTTAGCTTTTCTTTTTGGCGGCATTCTGAAACCACAACATACTATTAGGGAGGATAAAAGCTTATACACGGCTCTATCGCACGATCTCATAAGAAGAAAGATGGTTATTTTTCCTAAATGCCTGGTAGCCTCCTGTTTATTAGCGTGGCGCGCAACACACCATAAACAAGACTCTACTAGACACGGCTCGTAGACACTTCCTGGGACCGAATCGCTTCCGATACCACTTACGTCACGCCCGAGCTACGGAGTGCCATAACGGGTATCCGGGCTAACCACCGAACACCGCTCATACTATTACTCATCTGCTCTCATTCGTACTGTACATACTCGTAATCATATAAAACTATCATCATTTGCAACACATTTACTTTTATAAACATAAGCCCTTCGGCTATCAAAATATATATACATGCATATACCTGAAGACTATGGGACCATACTACCCACACTGCGTATCTACGAGCCACTACTAGAGTACTAGACATATGGACAGGACAAGACCCCGTCGTGCCCAATCATGAATATATACATATATGTACTAAAAGAATAATCAATGGCACCTCCGAAAAATGGAGTGCTCTCAAACCAGCTACTAGCTCCTATGAGTCTGGATCACCTCCCTGGCTTGATCCATAGCTTCATTATTCAGGGATTACATAGCGGGGCTCTATTTCATTCGGAGCTGCAGCTTTTGGTATAGATTCTTTTGTGTACATATTTATGGGCACGGCGGAATCCTGTCCCGCCTATATGATATGACGTATTCTTCTTAGAGGCTCGTAGATATGTGTATATGGGTGGATGTTTTTGGCCTTGTCGGCCTATATTTTGGATGTTATTTTATCAGCCTCATCGGCTTATGTACATTTATATGGGCATAGTTGTTAATGATGATATAAGTGAATTGTCGCCCAATAAAAAAGGGACCTTAATCTTACCTTAAGTATGCAGCAACCACGTCAACACTCTTCTTTTTGGCTGATCTTTAGCTCAAACTGAAGGCAACGCAACGTACAACGCTTTTCTCTTCATGAGCTTCGGGATTCGGGGCTCGAATTTTGATCAAAATGGCTTTCTTAGCCTAGAAGTTCTCTCCCTCTCTCTCTAATATTCTTAGAAGCCCCTAGATGAAAATGACCAGCCCTCAAACAAAATTTCCGTATATATTAAGGTTAATGGGCCTCATGGGCCGAAATATAAATGCTTGGGTCGGGTCTCAACTTGCTGCCCCGCCAACCCAACTTGCATCATCCATAACTCCTTATCTTGATATCATTTTGACAAGAAGTTTGTTGTGTTGGAAACGAGACTCGATGAACTTCATTTTAGGCTTTTGAAACACCTTAAAACTCCTCATATACTAGGAGATATGCCTCCAACAATATGGGCTAAAAATCTGGTCCGAGATTTTACTGAAGTTGTTCCTATTCATTTCGTTTAGATTCGTTTAACTTCTAATCCTCTTCCAACCCTCATGTAACCTCTTATACATACATATACATACTTATATACATCCATAACAATCCATACACGTGTCTCGAAAGGTCCGAAGAATCACAATAACCTTAAACATAACTAGAGAACTCACAAAGCTTTGACAAAACTCCAATCGCAAAATTATATTCATATCTTTTGTCCATCTTCTATATCATTACTAATAATCTCAAATACTTTAAAATGGCACTCACATTACCTCGCATACATACTCATAACACGATTTCAAATCCTTTAGGTTGCCATGTTACCTCGGGATACTTAAGGCAACCATATATATATAACGATATTCTTACTAACTCGATTAACTTTCCTTGAACTTTCTTAACTCATTCATTCTTGTCTTAAGTCAAGTAGCACGGACTCTTACGGGGTGTAACATCCTTCCCCCCTTAGGAACATTCTTACTCGAATGTTGCACCTTGCGAGCTTACGATGCTTTTATTAGTTTCTTGAAATGGTTGTCCTCGTTTAGTTCCTGATCTCCATGCTCTTATACTATGGGCTCATTAGTCTTTTTTTTTCATATCCTTCTAATTCTCTATCGAACTCATTCATTAGTTCCATATCCTCATGTTCTTATGTATGTACTCAGTTGTCAATTGATATCTAGTTACTGTCCTAGGACCTGCTGCCATTAAGATGGTCTTAACTTATGATTGCTACAGCTCCCTGCCGGTCTATGAGCACTCTTAATTGTTGTACTCTTTTGCCTTGCTCCTTATTTCTCTACTAGTAGACAAATTCCCTTGTTCAAATATGGCACTCTTCCTTGCTTGCTTCTTGGTGCTATTTTAGATCATCCTTTTTTGTACTCGTCAACCTTATATACCTACCACATCATCTCCTTTTTAATTCCTTGGTCGAACTCTTTAATTCCTTACAATATCATCCTATTCATACCTGAACTTTTACTACAATTTCCTCTCCTCAGTTTTAGAATAATTGCAATATAAATTCATAAACATGGAACTAAGATAAAATCCTACTTAATCATAACTTCCTTTTGATACGAGTATGTTTTTTTCTTAAGTCCTTGATTCTCTTGTACCGGTGATCATTTGAGACTTAAATTAGCTGATGTTCTTCTTAGACTCCCTATCGTTGTCCTTACGCCATTTTTGTCGGCCATTGCATCACGACGATTGTCTATATGGTTCTATAACATATACTCTCACATTTGACATGACCGGTAACTTGTGACTCCATGACTTGCGAGGTACTTTCTAATCTTAGGTAGCACTGTTGTCTTGCTATTCATAGGCACACTATCTCCCTTTCCTTTGGAGATCATTGAACTCCCTATACTTATTCCTCTTGCTAAAACTTTCATCTCTTCTAGTGCTAAGATTTCCCTTTTCCCCGAGCTTCGAATATTGTAGCTCATCTTAGAACTCGAATTTGTTCTTCCCTCCTTTTTTTAAAGGATGTTTTCATATCTTCCGTAACCTGCGAGTGTTAACCGTCTTTGATAGTCATCTGGACCGACCTTAGCGATCCTTCAACTCCTCTATTCCATATAATGCCGGAGTTCTTTTCATCGCATGGTTTAACTTGTTTTCCTTTTTGCTAGTTGAGTTCTTGTATCAAATCAAAATGCTTATACATGTCGGATGCAATCCTAACGCCTTCTTTATTGTCTTTTCACTTCTACCTCTCATGACTAGTAGTCCCCTAGGTTAATGAATTAATGGGGATATCAGAATTCAATAAGCCCCTTATGGAGTGTCCGACTATACCACGCTCTTTTAGCCCTAGTCTTTCTCCACGACTATCTTCTTAATATCCTTGAAACTCTCCTTGCTCTAGGTTCCGAATTCCTATTTATGTCTATACTATACCATTGAAAGTTGATATTCAACACCATCCAGTCCCACGACTCGTCCTTTCATTATCGTAGCTCATTTGTCCCATTGCATCGCAGCTATCCATCATCTTCCTTCTAGTGTTCTGTCAGCTCTCGTTCTTAACATGAAATCCTCACAAAGTACACCTTTTCCTTTCTTCTTTCGTCGAGTCTTCATCTTTCTTTATGATACTACAACTTGTGCACACACATACAAATTCAGTTTCATGATCGCATCGTTGTATCTTTTACATAACTATTGCCTTATAATTTCAATTTGTTTTCCCTTAGGCAAGGTTACTGATTCACTAACCTTCTCCTTGTTGTCAGCGGCCACATAATTCCCTTTAACCATTTCATTGAGACCTTCTCCTTCCTTTAGTCCTCATAGTTCCTTTTACTTGTACAATGCCTATTTTCATTATTCATCCTTTACTCCTGGGTTAGGAAACTTTGGAGTGTTTCGTTACGAGTGCGAATCCCTTTTAACACTGAAAATCTCTTTTTGCCCTAAGTTCTCCTTCCATCTAGGTCTATACCGTACCATCCCGTCACTATTCCATGCCCTTCCATCCACTGTTAGTCCTTCTACCCTTTTAGCTCATTTACTCGCAATTCTTCCTAACTATGTGTTCGTGTTGCAGTCGTACATCAAGTTTTCCTAGTGTCCTACTACTTCTTGCTCTTAGCACGAAATTCTTATAGTTTACACTCTCTCCATGCTTCATTCATCGAGCCTTTATCCGTCTTTCTGACGCTACGGCCGAATTGTCTTCTATACATGTTCCTTACATTTCATTCTACTCCCTCTATGACCGAATCTCTCGGCCTTTACCGGAACTCTTGTCCTATGCCATTAATTTTCTAATCATTTGTGTCGTCCCATCATCCTCGTTCTTATCTCGACGATTGATCGGTTTCTTACAGCTAAATCATTAAAGCATCTTGTGTACCCCCGGGGTTAAAGATTTCCAGTTACTTTACTCCTAAATGCTCTCCTTCTTTTCTCATATTATAACATTGACCCTAAAGTTCATAGAATATCCTTTTTGAGTTGCAAATCCGTTTTATTTCCAAATCATCTTTTAGGAGGGCTTCCTCCCTTTCCAAGGTGATTATGTACGCTAGCCGTGCCTTTGTTCCTCGATTGCTTCTCGAGGACCGGGAATCCCCTAACATTGTTACCAAACCTCGTTTATTCTTTCTCACTTCCCTTCCTCTTCGTAGTTACTTCCTTCAATCCTACTTACCGCATTTGTTCTCTAATTACCGTACATTCATTTCTGTCCGTGCTATCATACCCTATTTCTTTCACACACCTACTCCCAAATTTTATCCAAATAGTCTCTTGCTTTGCCCGTCATTTCTCTCGGAAGCTTCACTCACCCTCATTTCTCACTTCTCTCCTATTTTCTCAAGACATTCTAATCTCTTCTCTTCCTATATATACTCACTTTCTTTCTTTCCCCGATGTTATTGCATTAGGACTTTTCGACTCTAACCTGCAGTAATAATAACATTAACTTACCTTGTAACATTCGTACTATTTTCACCACTTGAACTTCGTTACCTTATTCGATTAATGCCTTCCATGTGCTGCAACGTCGGTTACGGGGATACACATACCCGTTAGTACAACCACATATGAGATATCATATGCATACGCATATATTCTAAAACCTTGCTCACAAGTACATCCGAATACTTTTCAAACTTATCCTAATCCTAAAAGCTACGCGCCTTCCTTCTCTTTCGCCGATCTAGTCTCGCCTAATTCTTCATGATCTTTTAGCTCCCAACCACTCCGCATACTCCAATTCCCCCTTAGGCTACTCTAATTGCCCATCTGCCTCTTATGTCTGACTTCGTAGGATTTCTAATACACTTCCCTGGAGGTCACCCATCCTAGTATTTCTCTCACCCCAGCACGCTTAACCTTGAAACTCTAATAAAATCTGATGTGTTAGTGCTAATATAATTGTACCCACCTTACTGCATAACCTTCATCACCTAATCTCGAGCAAGTTGAGGTCCTAACAGATTCCAAAACATTCTCGTAACGCATCTCCCTCCGAATTAGAAAGGATCTCTTATTCTTCCGACTACACAATTACTACCTTGGCCTTTTTCAATCCTCAATATCTTTCACCTGTATGTATGACTACTTTCCATCTTAGATTTCAAAATTCCCCATGGTGACGAAAACACCTTGGTCGCCATTACTTATAAATACTTGGTTGTCGGCCCCTTTGATTTTCGCTCGCCGCTATTAGGTAATAATCTACAGCAAATGCACACACATAGGAAATTTCAATAAAGTCTCATATACCCGTAAGTCGATGGTCTCTAGTCCGTCTCGGTGATCTATAAGGTGAAGTGTGCTCCTCGTCATCGTCTACCCACCATCCGCTCGTCGGCCTTCATCATCGCTCTCATTTGAGTCCGAGAAATGTAGATAACCAGACAACTCCTGGTTTACCGACGGCCGGATGAGGTCTTCGGAGTAATCCGTAACACTTATCGAGGTAGGCGGGGTCTAACGTAGTGCTGCACGGTGGGTGAACCGGTACGGCCTCGGGATCTCCTTCTCTTGTGTCCGAGATGAATACTCGGCACGAATGCGTGGCATAACCGTCCACCTGTGGGGTCCCCTCCCTAGATGTCAAAAACTGAGGAATCGTCGGCGGTCCTCCGAGGGATCGATCTCAATGGAATAACCGAGGCTCCTCCCCGCTCGGTCACGGAGCCCGGGGTCCTGAATCTACTCTAGGGCCTTCTTAGCACCCCTACTATCCGGTCGATTCTTCATCTCTCGCCGTCCGCACCTACCTACGTGAAAAGAGGCTGCAAGCGATATTTCCTAAACTGCGGCTCTATCGCACGATATAAGGCAAAGAAAGATGGCATCCCAAATATCCCGTAGCTTCTGTTTATAGATGTGGTGCACAACACACCGACAAACAAGACTCTACTAGACACGGTCGTCAGACACTTCGAGGATGAACTGCTCGATACCACCGTCACGACCCAAACCGATGGGCCATGACCGATGCCGTGACACTCGTATTCAAACTTGCTAAATATAATCGACCGGAACCAGGATAATAAGGAAATTTGTAAAAGCAAGCTATAGACTCATAACGTCACATATCGAACGAACCCGTCTCTTCGAGGAGTCACGCCTAACCAAATCATAACAAAATATAAGCGACAAGGCTGCCACTATATACAGGAATATCCAAAACAGACTATGTCGATATAGCTAACCAAAGCCCATATACAACCCACACATGTCTACAGACCTCTAAGAGTATAATAGTGAAATATGACGGGATAGGGCCCCGCCGTACCCCTGGATACGCATAAGCCAAGTCTATATCAAAGGATCTGTACCTAAAATGACATAAGCTCGAACAATGGAGCTCTCCAAAACGGTGCTTGAAGTACTAGGGTGAGGATTGCCGGCCCGATTATGCGTACTGCGCATGAAATCGACCCCCAAAGAAGCGGGGTCATCAAAAATGTCGTACTGAGTAAGTAAAGCATGAAGTACAATAAAGAAGATCATGACTGAGTAAAAGATGACAGGAGACAAGTATGATAATCAAAGATACCAATGCACCTGCACCTTATGAGATGAGAGTTATGCATATCTATATAGTACACCGTACGCGGCCCATTATGGGACTCGGTGAAATAATCATATATGTACCGTACCCGGCCCTTTAGTGAGGGACTCGGTAAAATAATCATATATATACCGTACCCGTCCCTCTAGTAAGGGACTCGGTGAACAATGCAATGAAACTGTGCACGAATACATACCCGGCCCGGGACTCGGTGAAATGATGTAATAACGTTATGCACGAATAGAATATCAGGAGCAACCATATACAAATTAAATCATCATCTGAGACTCAATAGAATAATTAGAATGGGAGAATAAAAGACAACTATCATGTCAAGTACCACTGAGAACTAGAATTCATTGGAATTATGTACGTTCATCGTCTGCTCGTTTTATGTAATTCATGTCAAAAAGAAGGAAGGGATAGCTTTACATACCTGACAATCTACCTAATCACCCAACGTCTACTCCTCGAGTCCGTATGTCTACAATCACGACGATAATATAACGATTAGACCATTTACACCACTTACTATCTAATTTATATACGAACGGAACTTAATGAAATTCGGGCAGCATTTCCTCGATAAACTGGACAATCTCGAAAATCCAATTCAATTGAATCATCAAAAACATCAACAACAATACCAACCATTAATATACATCATAACTCAGCTAATCCCATCCATTTAATCCAACTAAAACAGCCCCCGATCCATAAATTTCAACAAAACAACAAACGAGTTTATAACGCTATTTTCTCCGTTCTAATCCGTTAAAACTCTAAATAAACTTATTAACAATGAAAAAGGGACCTTAATATTACCTTAAGTATGCATAAACCATGTCAACACTCTTCTTTTTGGCTGATTTTTAGCTCAAACTGAAGGCAACGCGACGTACAACGCTTGTCTCTTCATGAGCTTCGGGATTCGGGGCTTGGATTTTGACCAAAATGGCTTTCTTAGCCTAGAAGTTCTCTCCCTCTCTCTCTAATATTCTTAGAAGCTCCTAGATGAAAATGACCAGCCCTCAACCGAAATTTCCATATATATTAAGGTTAATGGGCCTCATGGGATGAAATATAAATGCTTGGGTCGGGTCTCAACTTGCTGCCCCACCAGCCCAACTTGCATCGTCCATAAATCCTTATCCCGATATCATTTTGATGAGAGGTTTATCGCATTGGAAACTAGACTCTATGAACTTCATTTTAGACTTTTGAAATACCTTAAAAATCCTCATATACTAGGAGATATGCCTCTAACAATATGGGCTAAAAATGTCCGAGATTTTTCTTGTTCCGATTCATTTCGTTTAGATTCGTTTAACTTCTAATACTCTTCCAACCCTAATGTAACCTCTTGTAAATACATATACATACTCATATACATTCATAACAATCCATACACGTGTCTCGAAAGGTCCGGAGAATCACAATAACCTTAAACATAACTAGAGAACTCACAAAGCTTCGACAAAAATCCAATCGCAAAAATATATTCATAACTTTTGTCCATCTTCTATATCATTACTAATAATCTCAAATACTTTAAAATGGCACTCACATTACCTTGTATACATACTCATAACACGATTTCAAATCCTTTAGGTTGCCATGTCACCTCGGGATACTTAAGGCAACCATATATATATAACGATATTCTTGCTAACTCGATTAACTTTCCTTGAACTTTCTTAACTCATTCATCCTTGTCTTAAGTCAAGTAGCACGGACTCTTACGGGGTGTAACATTCATGTTGTTGAGAATGTTTGGTTGTAGCAAAACTTGGGTGGAAGAAGGAGGTGGAAAATGAAGTCTAAATGTAGCTTTTATGATGTTTATGAGTAGTAATGGAGTCATGATTCTTAGTATGATATAGATATAACCATGTTATGGAAGGTAATAATGGTGATGAAGAAGCATTATATGAAAATGCGCTAAAATGGGTATGAAGTTACTAGTATGAGTTTTTGAACATGGGGGTGAATATTGAAGGCTTAGTGTAATGTGATTACTTGAATTGGATATTATGAATGTGTTATGGATGTTATTGTGGTTGTTGGGAGTTGTTTTGCGATATGGTGGAAGTTGACAAAATAGGGGAAATGCTGCCCAATTTTCATTAGACTATGAATTATTCTAGTTTGAATTTAAAAGTATCATTAAGGCTTAACCACAGCATGAATCCTTCTAAATGTAGATTATTCAAGCTTCGGCGGTGAACGCTAGATAGTTGAGGAGACAAAGAGGTATGTAAGGCTAACCCTTCTTTCACTGAGGCATGGTTTCTTTGCTATGTATATATCCTTTCATGAGTTCCATAATGTCCTCCAAATGGTTCTATCTCTAAAGTTACTAAAGCTCATGATCCTCGATACTTTCATGATTCCATTGCATCCCTTGTATGATAGTTGATCCTCCAAGGATAGACGTAACGAAAACGATGATGGTAATGATGTTGATGATACTTATGGACTCTTATGTATACGTGTCTAAGTATGTATGACTATTATATAACACCGAGCTTATATGGACGGGTATGATATCTATTGCGCACGCACCACTGCAGTTGGGTACGGATGACACTGAGCCTTGGTAGGGCCAGGTATGTATAATCACCGAGCCTCGTCATAGCCGGGTATGTGAAACCACCGAACCTTTATGGGCGGGTATGCTATGGATACGAATATGAATACCAACACGAATGTACATGTATGTATGTACACGAGCACGCTTTAGAAATGGAAGGTCCCGATGATAGACAAGTGAGTAAGTAAGTAAGTAAGTAATGATAATGATGACTTTACTATCTCCCGATTCTTCCATCTTATGCTGTTTCTTATGTTGTCTCTTATGCTCCTATTATGATGTTGATTATGCTTTACATGCTCAGTACAATATTCGTGCTGACGTCCTTTTTTTTGTGGACGCTGCGTCATGTTCGCAGGTGGCCAGAGAGACAGGCTTGATCCATAGCTTTCTTATTCAGGGACTGCTTAGAGGTGCTACAGCTTTGGTATTATTCTTTTGTGTACATACATAGGCACGGCGGGGTCCTGTCCCGCCTATATGATACTACCTACTCTTCCTAGAGGCTCGTAGACAGTTGTATATGGTTAGATGTCTTGAAGCCTTGTCGGCTTATATTTTATATATCATTTTGATAGCCTCATCGGCTGATGTATATTGATGGGGGTATAGTTGTTAATGATGTTATGAATGTACCGTTGCAACTAAGATTTGCATGAATGACGGATAGAAATTATGATTTAGTTATGTGGCCCACCTAGTGATAAATGTGGATGTATGATAAGAGGTGTCCGGGTGGGTTAGCACCGAGTGCCCGTCATGGCCCTCCGGTAGGGTCGTGACATGAGAATGGTAGAATGTATGAGTTTAATGTCAATAATCAAATCAGTATCAAAAGTACCACACATGGCCACACCAACAATATCATCTACATAATAAGCCATAATAGAATCACTATCCTCGTCTTAAACGACAACATGTAAGATACTACAATATCATAATCAAGATATATCAATAGTCTCTATTATCTACTATCCCCACGTGGCATCGAGCCAACAACAATAGAACAAGATAAGTCACAACACAACAGGGTGGCTAAATTCAATCACACAACAGGGCGCAACTTAAGACAATATCTAACCTAACTTCATACCCGAAGGTTTACATTCTTTCTCCGATAATATCGTCTAAATATATGCTTCGCTAAACGAAGTCTCACCATAATGTAAATCGTAATTTACCTGGAAGGCCGAACAAAGAAGGTCTCCATAATCACACCTTAGTCTTTCCTTTCCTTTGAGCCTCGAGATAAAGAAAGTCTAAGCACATTCGAATCAAGGAATTAGAATCAAGAAGAACATCGATCAAACCTTACTTCTATTCAAGACCCAAATCCCCAACCTGTGGAATGGGTTTTATGAACTAGAGCGGTAGAATTAGGAATCTAAAGGTTCCAACGTGAAATTAAAGCTCTAGGTGATCAATTCCCATCAATATCAAGCTAGAATAACCAACAATTTACTTAAATTGGGATTCTAGGCAAAATCCCCAAATTTGGGTATAGACCCTAACTTTCAGTCCCATAAATTAGCCACTAATTAGGAAGAAATTATGAAATACAAGATTCTAATAATCAATTCCATGCTTAAAGAAAATAATCCAACAATTAAATAGAGATTACAAAACCTAGAAGAAGAACTCATTAAACCCTCTTTCAATTCTAGAACTCTAGTGAACTAGCATGATAAAGGAATCTTAAGATGATAATGAAATCATGGAATAGGAAGGATGATAGAAGGACTTACTACCAAGATTTTCCCCCAAGAATAACCTAGAATTGCTCCCAATAACTAAGATTTTGGAATAGTAATAAATGAGGGACTTAGGGCTTTTAACACTTCATTTAATGAAATTAATTGCCCGGCACCCGCTTATGCGACCAGCAGACCGCTTTGGCGGTCTTATGACTGCTACAGCGGTCATGCCCAAAATCACATTGGCCACTTCAGCGGCAGGGTGACCGCTATAGCGGTACTACTGCCACGGAGCTGGTGCTGCCAAAGCGAGCACCAGACACCAGAGATCCCAAGATTTTTCACAACTCAACCCGAATTTTGGACTATTTCCCATTACTATCTGCTCACATACCAGATACACAAACATATATAAAAATACTCTACGAACGCACTCGTGGCCTCGAAATTCCCAACGGAGGTCTCGTTGACCTAGTCAACCCCTGATACCTCAATTCCAACTTCCCAACCCAAGTCCCAAAATGCACCCGAGTTCATTAGGAACCAAACCAGATATGTGCACAAGTTCTAAATGACCATCCGGACCTCTCGAAATTGATAGAATTCCCAAAAAGGTCCGTTTATCCAAAATTCAACTTTGAGTCAACTCTTTTTCGCTTAAAGCCTAATTTCCTATAAAGCCACCTGAATCACTTCCAACCACCTCGAGAAGTGTGTCAATGGTCCCCTTAGGTCAAATGTGAGCTAAATAAGCTTGGGAAAAGGTCAAAGGTGCTGAAAATACTATAACGACCAAGCGGGTCGTTACATTAACACTATATTCTAACCATTCAGAATACGAAGTATGAAACCAGTCAGGATTAAATTGACGCATTAGTCCACCAAATTCTGTTACATCTCAGAAATTCCGGATTTGTTGCTTTGAGAGTAGACTAATGTGAGCTTAAGATGCACATGAAGTCCGTACGAGATTAAGGAGAGCATTAGGTAGCTTAAAGTGCGTACTATAAGATTCTGAAGTTATATGAATAGGTGAAATTTAGTTTGTTGAAGGAAGTGAAATGTAAGTCGTGTTCGGAAAGGTTTTCGCTATAGTTGAGCTAATATTTATTTTTTAATGTCTTGAGGGGCTGCTATAGGGCCTATTGTATAGTTAATGAAGTGTTATATAAGTGCCCACAAGGATTGGAAGTCAAACGAGTCGACGAGAATGAAATTCGGGAATTTCTAATTGTACGGACCGTATAAATTATACGGCCCGTATAATGGTCCGTAGATTACTTCCAGAAAAGGGTGATCCCTGGTGAGATTATACGGTCTAATTATACGGCCCGTATAATTGGCGTATAATCGGGTCGGGTCAGATTTTTCTTTTTATATACATGGACGACCCTTACTTTCTTTTTCATTTCCCACTTTCTCCAAACTCTTCAAAGCTCTAAAACCCTTCTCTAAGCATATTACACTCAAACCCAAGAGATTACAAAGATCAAATAGCAAGAATTGAAGTGTTCATGTGTTAGAAGGCTCCCTAGGGTTAGTAGATTTCAAGTTTTACTTGGGTATTGGAGCTAGGGTTTTGCACAAGTTGATATCTTGCTCCAAAGCTTGTTCCTATGAGATAAAAAGGTTAGTTTTCATGCTTATTTCATGTTATTAAGAATGCTTGGTTGTAACAAAACTTGGATGAAAGGAGAAATATAGAGGATGAGTTCTAAATGTGGATTTCATGATGTTTATGAGTAGTAAAATAATTTGAGCCATGATTTTTAGTACGATATGGATAGAATATCATTAAGGAAGATAATAATGATGATAAGGAAGTGTTTTATGAAAATATGCAAAAGTTGGTATGAAGTTGCTAGTATGAGTTGAATATGAGAACGAATATTGAAGACTTAATGGAATGTGATTACTTAATTATGATAGTGTGGATGTTATTATGGATGCTTGGGAGTTGTTTTGTAATATGGTGGAAGTCGATGAAATAGGGGAGATGCTGCCCATTTTTCGTTAGCTCATGAATTATTCTAGTTTGGGTTTAAGAGTATCATTAAGGCTTAACCATGGTATGAATCCTTCTAAATGTAGATTTCTCAAGCTTCGACGATGAACGTTAAGTAGTTAAGAAGATGACGAGGTATGTAAGGCTAACCCTTCTTTCATTAAGGCAAGATTCCTCTGCTATATACCTTCTCATGGGTTCCAAAATGTCTTCCAAATGATCCATCCCTAGAATTACTAAAGCTCATGATCATCGATTTTTTTACAATGATATTACCTCCTTTATATGATAGTTGATCCTCTAAGGAAAGATGTAACGAAAACGATGATGATGATGATGTTGATGATACTTATGGACTCTTATGTATACGGGTATAAATATGTATGGCTATTATGTAACACCGAGCTTATATGGCCGGGTATGATACCTATCGCGCGCACACCACTGCAGTTGGGTACGGATGACACTGAGCCTTGGTAGGGCCAGGTATGTGTAACACCGAACCTTATCATGGTCGGGTATGTAAGACACCGAACCTCTATGGTCGGGTATGATACTTCTAAATGTATAAATGTATGAAATGGAAGTTTCCCATTAGAAAGAGGGTAAGTAAATATGATGAACGTCGCTAGAGGTATACATGGCTCTTTCATTCCATGACTCGTCTATCTTATGTTATTTCTTATGCTTCCATTATGTTATTGATTATGCTTTACATACTCAGTACATTATTCGTACTGACGTCCTTTTGTTTGTGGACGCTGTGTCATGCCCGCAGGTGGACAGGGAGACAGACTTGATCCATAGATTACTTGTTCAGGGACTGCATAGAGGAGCTCCATTTCATCCGGAGCTACAGCTGTTGGTATTATTCTTTTGTGTACATACATATGGGCATGGCGGGGTCCTGTCCCATCTATATAATGTTACATACTCTCTTTAGAGGCTCGTAGACAGTTGTGTATAGCTAGATGTCCTTTAGCCTTGTCGACTCATATTTTGTATGCTATTTTGTTAGCCTCATCGGCTTGTGTATATGGATATGGGCATAGCTGTTGATGATGATATAAATGTGTCGTTGCCAATGAGATTAGTATTATTGATGTATAGAAATCATGAGTAAGCCATGTGGCTCACCTAGATGTGAATATGAATGTACGATAAGAGGTTCCAGGGTGGGTTAGCACCGGCTGCCTGTCATGGCCCTCCGGTTGGGTCGTGGTAAAGAGAAATATGCTTGGACCATTTTAAGGAAATATGACTTTGGACTAGAATGAGATTGACTTAAATGAGCTTCAAAGTGAATGCTATTGGACTTGAACAAAACTTCCATTTTATATATATATATATATATATATATATATATATATATATATATATATATATATATATATATATATATATATATATATATATATAAAATGAGATATACTCCATTTTTTCCTATATATGTATAATAAAACCCATAAGAACTAAACCCATTTTATTAGGACTAGAATAGTAGCGGCTCTACTTGGGAGAAATCCCGGGTGTGTCCTAGTCTGGCAATAAAGTGAGTTGAACACTTATGTGGATTTTTAAACCCAAAAACCCCTTTCCTAAGGGGAATTTTTGCCAAATTTTTTCTTGAGTTTATGATACAAATGAATGACACTTTGCGGAAAATTAAACACTTTTAAAGCAAACAAGTACATTAATCACACATTGAAGCTCGTAGGTCAACCGTGTTCTATGGATCTTTAATACTAAGGTGCGTAAAAACTTCCCTAGGGGATCACCGGAACCCTTACCTCGAACTTTGGTACCAAAAGATTTCTCTCTTGCTTGAAAAATATTTTACTCGATTTTCCTAATTTTCCTTTAAATAAATTAGGTGGCGACTCTAAAACATACTAAATCCAATTAGAGCACCAACAGACTCGTAGTAACCTTTATGCCTTAACCCGCGTAAAAGCGAACCGTAACAACCACCACTATTAGCCTAAGCCCCACGGTGGGCGCCAAACTGTTTACCCTTAAAATGGATAACAATTGAATTTGTATGCGGTGTGAAGGATATGCGGTTTGATTTAATACGAATGACTATTAAACGATAAATAATAAAGCAAATGCGAGTAAAAACTATCAAACCACAGTAAAGCAACGATTGGTCTTGGGAAGCGACCGATCGGTTGGCTCGGGTCCTGGGATCCGGGCTCGTGCTATAGTGGTTAAGTAATGTACAATGATAGAACACTTAGAAAGAGGGATGAACACTTAGAATCAAATTGTATTGCTCTGTATGTTTGTGCGTGTGTGGAACTGGCCAAAGAAAAAAGGGGGTCCTCCTCTTTATATAGTAGAGGAGTCCTAACCCTAGTACAAATCTAAATAAGATGTAAAATCTTCAGTTACTCATAAGCGAAATTGGTGCCGCAATATCCGATTGAAGGCGGATATCTCGGTCCCCATTTATCATTGTTAACCGCCTCCTCGTCCTACCTCGATATTTGGTTCTGTCCGAACTCAGTGACCCGGGGTCAGTCATGCTTGACCTTGCAATGATTCAACACTTGATCTCGACCCCGAATGGATTAGTCCGATCCAGCAACAACCATCATAACCTTACGTTTCTTGTTGGGTAACCGAGGATACCCTTGTCCTCGATTTTGCCTGTATACATAGTCCATACAGACTTAGACGTGAAACCAATTTCAAATTGGTTTACTCATTATTTAATTAAAATAATAATTAATAATTTGAGAAAAATAGTAAATGATAATTTTGTCTATTGTAAAGTCTTTTAATGAAGAGTGAAAAGTTCAATCAACATTTCTAAGGTCCTTCGCGCAAAGAGTAGAATTCAATTCCTTTTATGAGAACTGTTGCGTAGTCCATATGGACTTAGACGTGAAACCAATTTCAAATTGGTTTACCCATTATTTAATTAAAATAATAATTAGTAATTTGAGAAAAATAGTAAATGACAATTTTGTCTATTCTAAAGTCTTTTAATGAAGGGTAAAAAGTTCAATCAACATTTCTAAGGCCCTTCGTGCTTTCAATATGGTATAAATTTGTGCAAATATTTTAAAATTTATTATAAGTTAAAGATTCATTGTAAATACTGGTGAGTTATTTTGATAAATAATGCTGTTTATTTAATGATTTAATTATGTTGCACTTGCCTATGATATTTATTTAGATACGTGTATGTCATTGATTTCAAGTTTCAAAGTTCAGAACTGTTCAAATCTTTACCTTGCAAGTAAAAAATATTTCCTTTCTTTAGGCAATATTTCCATCCCAAAAGAGAAATCTTTTCCGATTTACAACCCAACGTTTCAGGCCAAAGATGATTTTATTTATTTTCTCTACCATTTCAAGGTTAGTATCACCTCAACCTTTCAAATATTTTGTTATTATCAATGTTTTGTTATTCTTTACCATTTATTATTACGATTGCATTGCAAGAATCTCCAAGAATCCTCTATGTTAGCAACAGGCCATAATACCATGTTCTAAAATAATTCCAAAGCTGCTTTGATTAATTAATTAACCTGTAAAATCTTTTTGATCTTCTCCACAATATGCTCTTCTATTCAAAGTTATTTCCTGTCCATATTTTTACTCTCCCTCCAACGTCTTTATTTTTCTTCCTTATATGGACACTCCTCTTCATTTTAGAGAAGGGTAGCTACGCACACAAGGAGACGACAATAACACCTCAAAAAGAAAAGGAGCAACCTTCATGCCATAACCATCTTCACGCAGATACCGTTACAACAGCAAAAACTCTAGCCCTGGTCGCTATATGAAGGCTTCAACATCGAACTAGTGAAATCATATCAAAGTCCGTCGTCGGATAAAGCAGCAACTATTGTCATCACAAAATATATTGCTACTTACAGCCCCCAAAATCTTACCAGATAAGTCGGATTAAAGATAAGGTATTCTCAAATCTTTCCTCGTTGCGGGACGTGAAACTTCGACGTCGTTGCTTCAACCAAAGGCCATTCCAAAAATGTTTCGGCCAAATCTTGGTTATTACCCCCTGCTCGGTTGATTTCACTCCAAAAGGTCCATCTCTATTTCATTCTTTTTAAGCCTGAAATGCAGCTTTATGTCTGGAGTTTGGTAAAAACGGTGTTTTGGGTTCGATCTGCTAGAAATCACGGTTTGTAATCTGTTACTATTTGTGTTGAAGAAAAATGGAAATCGATTTCTAAAGTTTTACTTTGTTTGGCATGTTAAATATGATAGCATGAGTTGTTTTCTCTTGAAGCGGGTTTGTTTGTCTACAAGTTTAGTGGGTTACTACCTAATCTAGAGGCTCAATCTTTTCTGGATAGTAGTTTGTCCATGCTGCATGACTTATCATAAGCGTGAAGCAATTTTAAGATCTGAATCATTGGGTAGATAAATAGTTTACTGCTCAAAATGTTGTTTATATTTTTTTATTTTTTTTTAGAATCCTTTAGTTATACATATGATAAGAAGTATGCGTGCTAGAGTTGGATTTTATATGTGGTATTCCCTATCATTAGTAATAGTAAAATGAACTTCATTGTGTAAATTGATACGTAGTAATTAATATTCATGTTCATATTTTCATTGCAAAGCAATTTATTATGTATTGATGGGGAATTTTCTAATGCAATGAAGGATTACATATGTTCAAATTACTGTATTGCCTATACTCATAAAAATAGCCCATAGACTGCACTCAACTTTAATACTAAAATAACTAAACGAGCTTTGCTAGAATAATGATCCGAAGTATGCTCCAATTCATTTCTTCATTATCTGTTCCGTTACCTTATCTTGTTTTAATTTTCTTGTGTGCTTACTTCTATCAGAATATATCTTTATTATTTTATTATTTTAATTTTTCTTTTAATTAGTTAAACATTAAGAACAGACATACTCTCACCCGTTTGAATATTTTCTTTACATGTACACCATGATCGAGAGGATTTTTTCGCTCAAGATTCAACCACAAATGGGGTCAACGCAAGCGATGTCGTCATCCCAAGCGGGACCAGATACGTCGGGAAATGTGGAAAAAGGCCGGCTATAACTTCTTGTATGAAGCGCACATAGAGCTTTATAAAAAATAAAGCAACTCGTTACTCCCTCTCCAATTTCACGTTCCACTCTTTTAAAAGTCTCAAAATTTAACAGCCTTTATTACTACACTAAATTATAACATGCTTTCATACAATCAAAACATCAATACATTTTTTCAGCTTTCTTAAATATTTAATTTTTTTTTTTTTTAGTACTCTTGGATATCTTAAAGAATTCTTTTTCGTCTCATTTTAAGACATTTAAGAGAGTCGATCATACTACAATAGAAAAGAGGGGAGTGACATCGTATTGGGCCCATTTTCAGCCTAGTCATATACTGATCCCACACATTTCTCCTATCTCTTACGCTTAACTTTAACTTTATGTGTTGTTGATATTACTTTTTTTTAGTCCCTTACATTAAATTTGTCACGCAAAATAAAGGGGCATACATATTATTAACAATTTCTTTTTGTGAGATGTTATATTCATGGGGAATCGGCTAGAACACACTATGGGGAAGAGAGAATAATCTGAGATTCACAATTATGGTAAAAATATGCATATACTTATTGAGTCAAGGGATGAAGGTCATTTATTTAATTTTGTTCATTTATACTTTCTCACGTGTTTAGTGCTATCCATCGCATGTTTTACTTGCTTTATCATGTTGTGGAAAATCTACATCTTTGCTTCTTAATTTGTTACTTGTTTTATGTTATCCACGTTCATAGGAAATCTTTAGAGTATTTTTTTAATATTTATTCTTAAAATTTTGGTCCATACAATTAGGTAAATCATGATCTAGAGTAGATAGTAAGTAAATGTTATTCGATCATTTAGGACGCTACATCTAGTTTAAATCTAATTCTTTAAATACTTAGAATTTCACATCTAGTTTAAAGTCTCAAAATTAGCAATATATATTGTTCATGTGACTTCCTTTCGCTCAATTATTTGCTTAATCCCAGATAGTATTAAATTCGGCCTGGACCCACATTTGTGGACCTCGAAAGGTGCTTAACACCTTCCTTTTGAGGTAATTTGAACCCTTACCCGATCTTTGGTTACGCAGATTAGTTTTAAATAGAGTTATTGGCACTAGTAGTAGTAAATGGTGCCCTAACGCACCTTAATCCATTAGGTGGCGACCCTTCTCGTTTAAATCCGCTAAAATAGTTGTCACGTGTCTTGGCCCGTTTTCGCGAGGAAAATGGGGTGCGACACAAGAGATAAGCAAAATGTTAATAGAGGACCTATTTGCTCATCTAAAAACTTATGAACTTGAGAAGCTTGACCAAGTCAAGTGGAATATTTCAGATATAGAAGAAACACAAACTGACTGTGACTCCAATGGTGAGGAACAAGGGATAGGTTTCCACAGGTATGGAAAGGACTTCAAGAAAGAAAAATCTAAAGAATGAAGATCCAAACGCAAGGATCAGGTTAAGTGGTGCTTCATGGATGAAGAATCAGCCTTGAAAAATAGGAATTGCCCACCATGGGGACCAGGATGGATAAAGACTATGATGACTGCATGGAACTCAAGTTCCAAGGAAGATTGTGTGGAGAAAGCAAATCACACTGCTTTCATGACTATCCAATACCCAGACTCTGACATTAATGAAGAAACCTGGCAGGATATTCTTGACCTTAGAAAGCTAGATGGCATGTCTAATAAAAGTCTCATGACATTGGTAGTAAACTTGACTAGTGAATATCGGGACACAAGTGCTGAAAGAGTCGAGTTAAATAATGCCATCGCCAGCTTAAAGAGTAGGCTCACAGATGTTGAGGATGGAAAAAAAATTGATAAGGAAAATTACTTCTAGAAACATGTAACTCAAATTGGTTCACTCATCTCGGACCTCCAAGCTGAATTGACAAAGCTAACCACTAATACGGAATCCATTATGAAAAGAACAAAGCCAGAATCTACAGAAAAGAATTTGGATCAGATACTGAGTTGCTAGACTCAAAAAATTCAAACCTAAGTCAGGGGGAAACTCTATTCAATGAAAACACGATAACTCATGAAGGAAAACAGGAAGTAGAACGAGGATTAATCCATCATCTATGGAAAAAGAACAAATTTGAAAAGGATGGGTAGTTCTCATGGGCAAAACCGATGGAAAAGGATGGTGGATCCTCATGGGCAAAACTGGTGAAAAAAGATGGTGGGTCTACCATCTTTTTGGGGAAAACCGGTGGAAAAAAATGGTGGTTCTTCCTGGGGGAAAGGGGTGATTCAGATGATGATGCGGGGAAGAGCACAAATAAAGATGTAAACCTCTCTTATAGCCAAGACACTCAACATCCCCTAGTTAGGATTTCCTAGAAATTATCCATAGATCCTACCATCCACCCTGGTCACAGTCCCTAACAAAGTGACCAGATTCTCTATAATTTTATCCAGATAAAATTCTTAACGTGTCTAGGTCTTAGGTTTTGTGGAAATGATCTGTTATATATGGTTGCAACCAAGGGACTGAAATTGTACTTGTTGAAGTTAATGAAAAAATTATTGCATATCTTACAACTCTGTGCCTTAGTTGTGTGATTCGAATGTTTCTTATTTCAAATGAGTGACTGACTCTGTTATATTGTAATGACCCAGTCGATCTTTTGAGAACCGATGCTCTATTTTGCAGGTCGTCCATTCTAGAAGCTCTGTAATAATAATTTTGACCTCGCTTGAATTTTGAAGTCAAACAAATGTCATTTGGTTCATTTTGGGAGAAGGGTTCACATTAAAAATTCTAACATTCAATTATTTGGATAAATTATTTGTCTTGGTAAAACGTGCTCTGATTGGCGATATGAAGATTTTGTTAGATTTGAAATATTATTTATGACCTGTAAAAATTGACGGAGCTAATTTTAGAGCTCATTTGATTGTCTTTTGACAATTAAATCGGTTTTAGCATTAAATATGCCTATTTATGGTGAAAAGATGGTTCCGAAAAGAAATAATTCTCAAATTGAAAATTTCTTGTTTCCGTTAGCTTCATATTGATGTTTATGGCTTGTGGGGATCGGTGTCGCCATTTCCGAGGTGAATGGATGAGAATCGGAGAAGAAAATATAAGTTTTGGAATTTTAAAGTTCTAAGTTTGAGAAGTTTGACCAAAAGTTGACTTTTAGGTAAGTGTGCCCGTAATTGAATTTCGACAGTTTCATTAGCTCCGTAATGTGATTTATGACTTAGTCGAGTCGTTTGTTTGGTTCCCGAGAGGTTCAGGTGTGATTTAGGTGGTTGGTTGAGAAACTAGCTTTTGAGATGATTTGGAGTTGACTACGGTCAAGACGGTCCCGTTTGGATGTTTTGTAGAGTTCGAGCAGGTTTGTATGATGATTTCAGACTTATCCATAAATTTTGGTTAAATTTCGATGAGTTTCGGATGTGTTTGGGTTGTACGGTGTTTGCTTTTGGTTTCGAGTCGTTTCGAGCAAATAGGATACCATATTGAGCAAACGAACTTTGTTTTGTGTTTCGATTGAACCGTTAGATCCGTATCATAATTTTAAAACTATATCAACAAGGATCGTCGTATGAGTGAGATATTGTTGCTGATTTTCTGGTGAGAATTTTCTTAAAATGACGATTTTGCCCTTATTTCGTCCATAAATTACTGATTTCCTTTAAAACTTTAAAACATCATATCTCTCATTTTTAAGGCCAAATTGGGTGATTCAAAAGGCTAACTTGGATGAATCTTGCAAGGATCGTGTTGGGCTTGTCAAAGGTAAATTTCATGATTATTTAGCATGTGATTCGGGCCGGGACAGCTGTTGCGTTCTTCACTTTGTTCCGAAATTTAGTCACTTTTTCTCACAAGTTTGCGAGCTTGGATTTGGGCGATTTCAGTGTCTGTGGATTCGTCTCAAATAGTGGTTAAGTCCCTAACCTTTGTTTTTGTATTTCCCTATGGATCCCGAGGCTTATTTAAGTTTTAGTCTTGATTTTGGTTGGGGAAAATTGGGGTTTTAAACCCAAAAGTTGAAAAGTGATAAATCATGGATTTGAGGATTAAGATGATGACTTTTCTAATGAGTTTTATGAATTTGGACTAATTAAGTTATGGATAAACCAATTTTGAAATAAAATTTCAGTTTTTTCCTTGGAGGGTCGGGGTTATTTTTTGGGTTCATTTTGGGGTTCCGAATTAAAGTATAGCAATATGGGTATCATTGGACTCATTTAACCTAGTAGAGTACTATTTTGACTATATTGAATTTTGCAACAAAATTATGACTTTGACCTTGGGATTTGGAACGGGATTTTGAGTTGACTTTTCGACCCGAAATTTCTTCATTGCAATATAAGTATCCTTAGAATCGTATTTTAATGTAATATTCGGATATTGATAGACTTTGATCGTTCGGAGGCGCTTCGAAAAGGAAAGGCTCGAGTATAGTGTTCGTGGCACCCGCTCGACCTTGAAGTAGGTTATGGCCTATCTTTTTAGACTCCGATTGGAGAAGTGTATGTAGTTAGTAAATATTGACCGGGAAAGAATGATAGGCCTTGGGGCATGGATATGGTGATAAATCCACTGGTTTGGTATGGATGTTGTTATGTGGGATTGTAGCTATGTTTGGTTAATGTTTGTTATTATTGACTGAATATATTCTTGTCACCTGGTATCTCATTTATCTCATGAAAAAGGAAAATAATAATGACTTGAGTTGTGATCAATATTCTTGGCATGCATCTATTGATTCTATGACTTGTGATGTTGTTGAATTTGATTCCATGCATGACATGCCTTCCATGTTTCATATTTGATGATATGACGGTAAAGTGATCATGATATGGTTGGGTAGGCCGGAAAAGAAATAAGGTCCTGATTTGAGATAATAGAGTGATTGATAGACTCCGAGGTCTTTGTCGGAGAATGAGTGATAGCCTCCGAGGTCTTTGCCGGAGAGTGATTCTCAGCCTCTGAGGTCTTTGCCGGAAGGTAGTAAGAGGTACATGAACTCATGCGGGTTCCCTATGAGTCATGACTTTGAGGAATTTCCCTTGCATATGTGTACGGGAGTGGAGAGATGGCCAGAGCATTGCATTCATTCATTCACTCATAACTGTTTATTTGGTGATTTATATACTCATTTTGAAGTTTTACTTGAAATATGATTTCGTGACTGTACTTGAGTGACTTATCTGTTTTACTGTTAATCTGTATATCTTACATGCATTATCTGATCATTGTTGGCCTATGAAGCCTACGATTACTAGTGTTGTACTCATACTACTCTTGCTGCACTTTTGTTGAGTGCAGATTTTGATTCGGGTTCCAGTTCGAGACCTCACGGTTGATCCCGAGGTGGCCCTTTAGGAACTTTCAGGGTGAGCCATCAGATTCTTCAGCGACCCTGGAGTTCCTCCTATCTTACATTCAGGTCTTCCATTTCTTTTGAGACGTTTACTTGTATTTCAGTATTTCAAATATTGCAATATTCATTAGAAGTTCTTGTACAAGTCGGACTGTGTCGTGGTCATATTTTCTCAAGTATTTCTATATATATATATATATATATATATATATATATATATATATATATATATATATATATATATATATATATATATATATATATATATATATATATATATATATTGTAAGATACTTATGGTTTTCATACCCGTTTATATAACTTAAATGCTCAAATGAATTTGGAGATGGTTCGCCTACTGGGAGGAGATAGTGTAGGTGCCATCATGATCCGTAAAATGGGTCGTGACAGATAGCCCCAGTGGCCATGAGTTTAATATTGACAAAATTTACTTACTATGATCTGAGATGACATTTTAATGATGCCAAAAGGGGGAAGATGATTAAATGTGTCTTATGCTTTTTGACTCATATACACTAACCTGGTTTACTCCAAGCAGTTTGATTGTGCTATGTTGAAATGTTCTTTTTTTTTTCTTTTTTTTTTTTTTTTTTGTTGTGAGACGTTTGGAACGGGTTATATTACTTAATTCAAAGACATGAGTTTGTCATCATCAAAAAGAGGGAATTTGTTGACATAAATATTGTCGGCATAAGCATGTATGTTTTGATGATTAACAAAGTAAATGAACAAAGATAGTAAACCAGCTTTAAGGATAGAATGGATGGATATAGCAAATGAACTAGACAGATGAATTGATGGACGGGGCCGAACAAGGTTGATGCGAACTGTGTCAGGGGACAGATCGGATCTGCCTGATAGAGTTGTAGACAAACAAAACACGTGAACCGAATTCCAACGAACGTGTTTCAACACAGAAACAAGTGTAGTGAATAGATCAGAACAAGACAAGGGTAGATGGACCGGGTTTATAAAGAATGAGGTAAAAGGAATGAACCATGTCTGAGACATGTTCTTCAGAGTTCAGATATGCAGAGGTGTGCAAATACAAAGACAAGGGACAAAAGTGTGTGAAAGCAGAAGGGTTCAGATGCAGACAAAGTTAAAAAGTAGGGAGAAGCAAGATGTGTGATTCGGCTTAGCTTGATAAAGATAGAGTTGATTGAATCAAGTCCAAGAACATGTTCCATCTCGGATAGTGAGAAGATTCAGAGGTAAAAGAAATAGGTGCTTAAACCAGGTTCAACAACATGTTCCAACTCACAGTCCTATTGTGAGTAGGATTTGTGCTTCATGGTAAAGATTTAGCGGACAAGTTTGCAGGAATTCTTGTCATAATTATCAAGATATTGGACTCCCCCCAAATACACTAAAACGCGGAAAAGGCCCCAAA